>NC_090873.1:35977973-35980473 GCF_036669935.1 Montipora foliosa | reverse complement strand
CAGTCTGTAGTCTGTAGTCTGAAGTCGGCGGTCTGCCTTCATACACCTGAAAGGGAAGAAGAAAAAGAAGACTGAAGTTCGAACTTAAGGATTATGTGGCGCGTAAAATTAATTCTACCTTGCATTTGCATACAATCGGAGGTCACATGAGATAGCAAGCATGCGATATCCGAGCTCAGTGCGAGTTTGGTGTCCGAGCGATTAAGTCAGATTTTTGCGAGTGGTACAACGTTCACGAGTTTCCTGAAGTTTTTCGGCGCCCTTTTTTCACATGAGTGGAACCATGTCAGCTACAGAAACGCGAATAAACATTGAGGATGCGCATTCGCTTGGTTTAAGAAGACAAAGAAAGAACAAGTCTTACAAACTGATGACAAACTGATTTCGCAGTCGCTTGCCGGAAAGACAAACTGGAACGCCAGGACAGACCGGAAAACTGCGAAACCGCTAAACCAACGAGAGTAAATCCCGGTGTCTGGCGAAAGCTCCGTGAACCTACGCAGAAAAGAGATTTGCAGCTATATAAGATGCAGCTGGCGCAAAAGAAAGGTATAATGCCCGTCGCCCGCTTGACCGACTTGAACATGACTGAGAAAAAAGGGCTAGACAAAGAGGGCGTTCAACAGATAAAACAACTTGGGCTTGATGCCCTCACGCTCCTAACGCATGTTAACTACGAACTCAACATGCAGAGGAGGCAACTCATGAAACCCAATATAGGGAGACTATGCCTCTTTGTGCTCCCTGACTATCTGTTTGGTGACGACCTGCAAAAGCAGTTGAAAGACATAGGTGATGTCAACAAAATAGGGGCTAAAGTTCAAGCCTCTAGAGGACCCCAAAGGAGTTCCTCAGGTTATGGAAATAACACTAGCAGCAGGGGCTCTTTTTCTCACAGCCGACCTTCAAAAAACTTCAAAGGGCAGACCTACCGACCTTGGAGGCACAAAGAGCTTCACAAGAACAAACCAAACAACAAGCGTCAGTCACAGTAGCTCAGGCATCTGCGACTGAAAAGGTAAATGTTACAAAATTTGTTGCTGGTAACTTAGCCACACACATGCAATCCTGGAGGTCTATTACCTCAGACCTTAGCATCCTTGAGATGGTGGCTGGCTATTCTTTAGAATTTGATGACATGCCTTTCCAACCAGCTGTACCTCATAGTAGTTTCTCTAAAGGTGAAGAACTTATTATTGCAGGTGAAATTAAAAAAACTTTTAGAGAAGGGAGTTATTACTGTGGCTACACGCGGTGCCAACGAGTACTTCTCTACTGTCTTTACTAGACCCAAAAAAGATGGGTCTCATAGACTCATCTTAAATTTTAAGAACCTCAACCACTTTGTCACGTACCAGCATTTTAAAATGGATTCCCTTCAATCCGCTGTTCATCTGATACAAAAGGACTATTGGATGGCAGTACTCGATCTCAAGGATGCTTACTATTTTGTGCCCATTAACCCTCAGCACAGAACGTACCTCAGATTTGAGTTTAAAGATACTCTCTATGAGTTTACATGTTTACCAAATGGTCTTGCCTCGGCCCCAAGAGTGTTTACAAAAGTTATGAAACCAGTAATTGCTATAATTTTAAAGAAAACGACAACACTCCTAAATTTGCAAAACATGTTTCGACAGAAACTTCTGTCATCTTCAGTTGATAGATTTACAAAGCGTTAGAAGTTGAATTTATAAGTAGGAAAAATGCTAATTACATTAGTAACAACGGAATGTACATAAAACGTGGCATTAATTTTCACATTGCCACGTTTTATGTACATTCCGTTGTTACTAATGTAATTAGCATTTTTCCTACTTATAAATTCAACTTCTAACGCTTTGTAAATCTATCAACTGAAGATGACAGAAGTTTCTGTCGAAACATGTTTTGCAAATTTAAGAGCGTTGTCGTTTTCTTTAAAATTTTAACTTGCCTGCTGTCATCAAGATCCTTTAGTAATTGCTATCCTGAGATCAAAAGGATACCTCTTAGTGATCTACATAGATGACATCTTTTTAATGGCAGCAACACCTCTTGAACTATCACAGGTGATTAATGATACCATTTCCCTGCTCAGATCACTGGGGTTTACAATTCACCACACAAAATATGTCACCACGCCCACCCAAGTAATCAATATTCTGGGATTTGTCCTCAATTCTCAGAACATGACCATTTCTATGGTCCCCGGGAAAGCAGACGTGATAAAATCTAAGTGTCACACTCTTGTACACATGCAAGGGCCAGTTCAAATTAGAGAGGTGGCATCTGTAGTGGACCTCATGGTATCAGCGCTTTCTCAGGTGTACAGTATGCACCTCTGTTTTATAGGTCCCCGGAAAATGACAAAAATAATGCCTTGAAATGTAATGGTTGGGACCTTGAGGGGAAAATGACTCTTTCTTCTCTGTCCAAGCAGGACCTGCTATGGTGGATTTCTAATACCCAAAAGCTATTACTCCACTTGACAGACAGCTCACTGAAAGGCTGGGGAGGG
>NC_090873.1:35965473-35972973 GCF_036669935.1 Montipora foliosa | reverse complement strand
AAAATTAAATAAATGAATAAATAAAATAAAAAGTAATTCTTTGAAATACTGCAGATACTGCTCACGATGAAGACATTTTGAGGATAATTATAAAAATGTTCCGTTTCCGCTTGTTACTGAGGGAACAGTCTCCTATCCGTTGAAAGAGGTCACAGTATGCTGAAACTTTGTCATTTCAGATGACCCTAAGAATACCTTTGTTCAACATTTCTTGCGATTATTTTGATATCCTGAGAGAAACTCATCGTTAGAGGTGACTTCCGCTCAGGTTGTCGAAACATCAGTCACCCGCAATATTCCTTTTCTGCTCTTGATAGATATAAACTTTACTACTAATGAATTGCTTAATTTAATTATGAAATGTAATTATTTATTTATTTTTTTAAGTTCGGTGGTCCTAGTTAAACGTTTGTAAATATTTCTGTGTCGATGCACATAACTAAATACACAGGGGGCCCGGACAAACTGTGTGACCGTTAATACCTAAGCTTATATCTTTCACATAATTACTGGATTGCCAGTATGGCAATCTCAGTCGGAAAATGCGTAGCATTTCGTCCTTTTTTTAATTTTTTTATTTTTATTTTTTTCCGTGTCATGAAAAGTCTTGCCTGTCACTACCCTACTAAGTGGTGTCTTTGTGCATAGAGTCTTCTGTGCGTATTTTGTTAGGTTTGAGGGGGCTGGGGTTATGCGTAGATTTCTCTGGTGCACACAGGAGAACATTTAATTAACCTGCAATGGCGTCGAAAGTCAATGTATAGGGAATGGCGTTTTAGTGGATCTTTAAACAAAATATACCCTCATGGAGCTCAAGAATGGAACGTCAATTGGATGAACAAGACAGGCGGTGACAACAATTTCATTTTTCGCCATTGGATATCAAGTGAGCTTTGTTTCTAATATTTTACTAACTTGGTATTATATAAAACACTGAAATCAAGTGGCAATTTTTTTATGGATTTAACAAACATTGAAAGAATAGAATGTCTTGAATGCATTACAGTGTTTACTGAAGTCGCATCTAAGTTGCCTGGCAATTTACATTTATTTTGTAATCAACTCTGCAAAGGTAAAAAAAATGGAAATGTGACAGTGAAGAATTATTTGAATGAAAGCTTGTTGTCTTTTTTGTGCTTCAATTTTACGGTTACTGTCAGAAATGTACTTAATTGCATATGCTTTGCGACACGGATTGTGTGTCTTGTTTGCACGCACGCAATTGAATAAAAAGGGTTTTTTTGCCTCTAATAGAAAATATGTTGTTTGTTTCAATAAATTTCTCGCTGGAAAAGGTTTTTGTGAAATTTCCAGCCTTTGTGAATTTTAATATTATGTTGTGTAAATTTTCGAGCTTAACAAATTTGCATACCTGGGTTGAAAATGTGATACGGGTGGATTTTTGTGGTAGTGCTCTGTAAGCAGTGGTGCATAAGCCACGAAAATAAACAGGTCTGTTGGAAGCGTGCTTGAGTTTCAACAAAATGAACCCCCAAATCAGAAAAAAAATTGTGACGCTGATAAATAATAAAGTAGCTGCTATTTTCAAAACAATGGAATTACCTGGCGATAAATAACCTCGTCTTGGAGAGTAAATTTTTGACTTTGCAGAAACAATGGTCAACCTCAAGAGTTGGGCGATTGTGATCTTTGTGTTGAATTCGCACGTTTCTTGCTGAACTTTATATCACTTGAAAGAAAAAGAAAACTAACAGAAACAAAAACCATCATTTGCCATCATTTGACACAGATGCTTCACTGTTTTGCGAGTAAACACGACGCGGTAACTTGATCACGGCGCCCGCTGATGTCACTCTCCCAAAATGTTTGTCGCGGTTCAAAATTAATGTTGTTTTCATGTAGTCAATTTTGTGCTGGTGGCAAAATATTTTATTCTTGATCGACCGTCCTGAAAACTTCCTTCCGCTCCTCCTAAAAACTGTGTATCCATATTTATTTACTTTTGCATCAATATTTGTTTTGCATAAAGCAAGCTAACAAAATCTGTACCGTGCTTGGTTCTCATTTTGGAGAGTTACAATAGACTTTTCGGTCCTATGCTTTTGTTGCAAATTGGTATATTTTTTAAGTCACCCATCCAGATACTAATCCCGCCGGATAGGGTTAACTTCAGTGAACTCTTGTACTACAACGCTGTCAGATGCTTAGAGTACACGCTTAAACTTGTGGTGAAAAGAAGTTGTGAGGGAACTTGAAAATGATCAACATGTCAGCCCAGAAGCCAAAACAATATTGATCAACATGTCAGCCCAGAAGCCAAAAACAATATTGTGTACTATTAGAGCTACGTATTACGCAAAGACAACTTGAATCTCCTGGAAGACAAAACGCAGCTCAGTTGACAATATGGAATAAAGCGCTCTGTTATTGCATGACCACACGTAAGCAATGCGTGTCTATTTTTTCTAAAGATGACAGGAATTTCTTCTTTCTGACAAATGATTAATATGCCGGTAGCCAGGTTTTCAATCTCAGGAAAAGATCTGTTTCGTCGTATGAACGTTTGAGCCAAAGGGCCTCTTCTGGTACGACTTCTGGGTGACCCCTTAAATGGTCTTAATGACCTCCGAGTGAAAAAAAAAGCCTGGAACGCTGCAGTCTAATACCACCCAACTCAGTCCCTTCTGTTTTTGAGTAACACGTACCACAGGCAACCCAGTGTACTCTCTTGGAGCGTCTAGTTTTGATAAAATCCAAGATATCGTAGTGCTGTTATAATCACATATTTTAGCAAAATAAAAATATTTTTTTTCCATGAATTGTTGTTTGTGGGAATCTATGTGGGTGATAACGGCGAGATTTAGTGATTTGATAGGTTTGTGTTCGACGTTCACCTGAGCGTATGACTTTCTATTGATACGCTCACCAACTTGTGTTTGGCCTATCCCTATTTTAGTGATTCATGTTTACGTGAAAGTAAACAAGAAATCTGTTGATATTTTGATATTTTGGAAAGTTCAGTACACAACAGCGAATTTTGCAACATTCGCATATAAAGAATAAAATTCATATGATGAAGCGGGAGTCCATGACTTGGAGCAAACAATAGCCCTATACTCCTGTCACGGCGTTTTCATAGACCAATTTATTTTTAGATTGAATTTCCCGCGAATGAGTCTCCTGCATGAGCCCGATGACCGATCACAATAATTAATGTGACGTCATAGCGTCACCGAATCGGCACTGCCTTTGTTTTTTGCGGAAAAGGTAGTCTAAAAATAGATCGGTTTGTAAAAATGCCGTGACATAGGCTTCGTAATGGAGACGTTCGGTCCTAGTCATGGGCTCCTGGATGAAGTCAGCTTCCCGGCTGTTCTCTAATAGATCAAAGGTGAGAACCAATCAAAATGCGTGCACTATTGAGTTTATTATATTAAGAAGATTTTAAGATAGAAATTTAGCTGTTAGCTAATGGCGCAATTGGGGTCTAGAAATTTTATTTGGAAAGAGTTCAGCCGTTTATTTTCAACAAAAAGACCAGCTAATGATGTTAGCTGTTAATACAGTAACTGCAAAATGATGGGCTTGTAAATATATGAAATGTGCAAGGTACATGTATAGTTTATATAAATAAATACCTTATGTACATATATGTACACTAAAATTTGTCAATTTATTTGTAGAGTCAGTTTACTACAAATTAAATATTGCTTTGTTAATCGTATTTGCTCTTATCTAGCTCCCTAACGGAAAACCTTTGACTGTTGTTCTTCTGGGAAAAACTGGGAATGGAAAGAGTTCTGCTGGTAACGTAATACTTGGCCAGGAGCTCTTTGGAGCCAGCGACGGTGCGCAGTCTGAAACAGTGACATGTACCAAACAAAAGAGGAAGGAAGAGAGAGAAATAACGGTAATTGATACTCCTGGCGTTATGGATACAGCTACTGTAAAAGGGATGACGAGCAAGACGAGCAAGGCTAAGTACATGTTTGGATTCAGGGACGTCCAACAACAAACCTTAAAAGAATTGGCAAGAATGGTCCTTTATGCTCCTCATGGTTTCGATGCAATCCTTCTCGTTGCGAAATTTGGCTCTCGATTTACCCAAGAAGATAATGACGCATTGACAATGCTGACGAAATTCTTGGGTGAAGACGCCAAAAAGTACATGATACTGTTATTTACCCATGGAGATGATGCTGAACATAATGCACGAAAAAAACGCATCCCCGTTGACGAATATTTGAAAACTTGGATAGACGGAATGGTTGAGTGGATGAAACGTTTCATTCATTCTGATCTGGAGGACAGGGTGGCTTTGTTCAACTGCAGAGTGATGCCAGATGAAGAACCCGAGGCTTATAAGAAGCAGCTCTGCAAAGTAATTGAGGTAAATTGTTGCTACCTGACGAATGGGCTAAAAGTTCTAGTTTTCTGAATAAACGTGCACGGGACGGCCAGCACAAAAAAAAAAATTCAGGCGGCTTCAACGGAATCCGAACCCATGACCTCTGCGATGCCAGTGCAATGCTCTGCCAACTAAGCTATTAAGCCATTCGGTTGGGAGCAGGCCACTTTGTTGGGCTCGTTTGTTCCCGTGAAAGTACCCCATGAATATAAGAAATGTATATATTTGAAGTGTGGGTTATAAGCGAAATGTAGAAGTGATCCTCGCACTTGACTAGATTTTCCAGGTGTGGATGATAAGAGACACTTGCTTCAAATTATTGTCCAGTTAAGTGCGAAGATCACGTCTACATTTCGTCTACAACTCGCACTTCAATTATATACCTTTTTTCCATTCATGATTGCTGCACAAGCAAAAAGAAACTCACCTTTGAGGAACTTGGAGTACATTAGCATGCCAATGACCTCTTGAATAGTATAAATGAATGTAACGAAAGGCCAGAGATTTACTCCCATATTTTGTTCTTTGTTTCACTCTATCAACCAATCTCGTTCCCATGACCTCTCCCTTGTCCTCTCCTGGGAACCAGCTTGTCTATCAGCCTGACAGATTGTTTAGAGAGGTTGAAAGGCAGTGTGGTCCAGTGGTTGGAGCGTTGGGTTTGCATGCGGCTGCTCCGGGTTCAAATCCCGTTCTAGCCTCTGGCTTGGATTTGTTTCCGGTTGTCCCGGATTCAACTCCACCACGCTTTGTAAATAGCCAACTGGTTGCCTCCCGCCAGTTGGGGTTCTTAATAATGTTTCTGTTAAGTTTGAATTGTTACTTTCACCTTGTTAACAGTGGAGTGCCTGTAAACTAGCTTGATAGCTAAGTGCACTTCCACTATAAACAAAGCATTTACATTTTTTTTTTTTTGAAACTTCGAATTAGGGATCGGGGCTCACCCCTGTAGTAGTATCATGACTGTAGTAGTTTGTACCACGATGGTTTTGGTTGGGGTTATGGTCCAATGATCTTTTGATTGCGCAGTGTTTCGTGACAGTTCCGAATGCGGCTATGGTCTTGTCCTGTTTGAATCTGATTGGGGCTGGAACTCTCAACCTCGTTCCCAGGACCTCGCCCTGGTCCTCTCCTGGGAACCAGCTTGTCTATCAGCCTGACAGATTGTTTATAGGAGAAGGAAAAGGTCCTGGGAACAAGGTTGTAGAAACCTTTTATTAAGTGTAGCTATAATCCTTACAGTTTTTAACGCAATTTTAGCAATTGCGTGCAGAAGCCTGAAAAATTCAGGACTTCAGCGGGGTTTGAACCCGTGACTTCGCGATGCCGTTGCAACGCTCTAACCAACTGAGCTATGAAGCCACTGATGTTGGGACCCGGTCATTTGTGGGTTCAAATGTTCCCATGATGAATTAATCAACGATAGATTGCTAAGATCAAAGCTACACTTGCTTTCATATCTTCAGTTCAATATATGGTGCGAGCATCTAACCAACTGAGCTATGAAGCTACTGATGTTGGGAGCTGGTAGTTTGTGGGTACAATGAAAGGATATATGAAATGAATCATATATTGAACTGCGGATCTGAAATCAAGTGTAGCTAAGATCCTCGCCGTTGTGAACACAATTGCGTGGAAAAGCCTAAAAAACTCATGACTACAATGGGGTTTGAACCCAAGATCTCACGATGCCGGTGCGACGCTCTAACCAACTGAGCTATGAAGCCACTGACTTAGGGAGCTGGTCATTTGTGGGTTCAAATGTTCCCATGTTGAATGAATCAACGATTGCGAGGATCATGACTACACTTGCTTTCATATCTTCAGTTCAATATATGGCTCATTTTATATATCATTTAATCGTTGATATCACAACATTCGAGGTAGTTGGTGGTTGAGGCATGAAGACGAAGGTGCTGCGACAAACCCCAGGTGGTAGTTTGACCGCTCCGATCATCTTTCCTATTTTTCCTGTTACTAAAATACATGTTTTCTGCATGATCTGCACCTGACTTTCCAGTTTTCTCTATCTATCCATGGCTTGCCCATATATCAATGATGTTATTTCTCGTCTCCGCGAGGGCTCTTCTTTTTACTGGAAATATTTTAATAGTTTCTCATCAACTCCATTATCATGTGATAATAGTTGGAAAGTTTATTTTCTTCCTCATTTACTTTTAACCGGTAATCAAAATACTTTTCCGATTTAAGATAAGAATATCAGGTTTGTTGTGTCCTAAAGTTTTGTCAGTCCGTATTGATCTGAGAAAACGTAACCCACTGCATTTTCGCGCTCGTATTCTCTAAAGCGCTCGCTGGAGTGTACTCACACCTCGCCCCCTCAGCTAGAAATCCATGTCTGTCACATTTTCCAATGAATCACTGCAGTAAGTCTATCATGACGCTAACGACGATATTGCTTTTGGTGTAGTTTTGTGCGTTCTGTAACAATATGATTGTTCTCCTTCTCCACATAGTCGACGCAGTGGTGAAACATTGTCATTATTATTATCGTTATCGTTATCGTTATTGTTATTTTTATTATTTAACGAATCAACAAGTTTTTAGGAACGGATTTTACAAGAATAGTTAACATTAAAAAGCAACAACGTTTCGATCGTTCAACAGTCATTTTCATGCGCTTAAATATGTAGAATCAATTGTAAGAATATTAATGAAATACTGACTAAAACTCTAAAATATTGACACTGAAACAATACGAGAAAATTGCGGCAAAAATAAAAAAGGAAATGCTAAGGCGAAAAAAACAATATTAAAAGTGAAATAATCCGCGCAAAGTTATTTACTTAATTATTTCACTTTTAATATAGTCTCTTTCGCCTTAGCGTTGCTGATCCTAAAAACTCTCCACAGTTTATTATATTTATTTAGTAATCGTAATGTTCCTGATCATTGTTCACTTAAGACTAATTCTAATCGGATTGTCTCTGCTTATTATATTCGTGATCGTAATGACACTATATTCTAGACAGCAAGTTCAGTCTCTACTCTTATATTCGACGATCTTAATGTTTCTTGCTGATGTTTACTTTTCACTTATATATTACTTTGAAGCAGCGGGCGATGTTTCAGCTACTCGACAGGATGGACCTCTGCATCTTCTGTAGTAT
>NC_090873.1:35950473-35957973 GCF_036669935.1 Montipora foliosa | reverse complement strand
TCCGGAAACAGCGGAAATAGAGACACCGGACCGAGAATCTAACTCTGATTTTCTCGAGAAATCTGAGAAAGATTTATTAATATCTGAGCTGCAAGAGAAACTATCCGCACTTCACGTGAAAAATGAAGATCTAGAGGACTTGGTTTTGAAATTGAAAAAGAAAGTTGCCGATCTGGAGCAGAAATATGCGCTTATTCGAGGGCGGCGCTTATTTAAACACTGTACCAGTGTACTTTTTCTATATTTTTTTTCAACGGTACACTTTCTATCTGTTAATTTTCCTATGGACTGATACTAAACTGATAGTAAATCTAGAATTACGAGAGAAATTCACGCGGTGAAAAAAAACCCCGAGAGTTTCATGATAACGAGAGCGAAAATATCAGCGGTGAGAGCGAACTCCTTTGTTGTTCTGGAACAAGCGCCGCACCGGCGGTGCCGCGCTTATTCGAGGGCAGCGCTTATACGAGTAAATACGGTACTTAACTTTTTACCTTAAAGATTTCTGAAATGGTATCCTACCCTTTCATACAATTTGGCATGAAATTCTTGCGAATCGACGAAAACCATCTGGTCGCGCAGTCAAAAGTGAACTGGTAAAGAATGATTTGAAATTAAATGCCGCTGACAGACGAAAACTCAAATCGGATATCCGATCGATGGTTCGTTTTTCTGCCTGATAATTAGTTGTCATGTAAACTTCTTGTTTTTGCTTTATCTTATAACATCAACAGTAAGTTCGAATGTGTAGGCGAGTTAACTTTATGTGTAGGCGAATTAACTTCAAACGTGTAGGCAAGTTAACTTCGGTGTAGGCGAGTTAACCTGTAGGCGAGTTAACTTGTGGGCGACGCGACCGGTTACCAGTGGTTGCACCTGGAAAAGACTTGACGACCACCTTATTGTTTTTAGAAATGCTCCAGCCGCGAATATTTTCGATGATCAAGTCACCTACAATAACGGTTACTGCTTTTCGTGTATGCTAGTTGTTATTGTTGTCGTTGTTGTTGTTAGCATCAGCATATGAATCTCCTGACTTTGATGACGACTTAGTGCTCTTCGAGCTTCTTCTGTTATGCCGTGTATTTTGTTGAATAGACCAACCGCCTTGTTGAGCGTCAGGATCAGCAGAAACAGGTTGTGATGAAAGATCTTTCTCCTTATGAGCATTTCTTTCTTGGTCATGATTTGAAGAGCAGTTCTGTAAGATTCCCTCTCCTCGGAGATATTTCTAAGCACGTTGTTTTGCTCTCTGAGCTGGTCTTTCAACATGCAAATTTCCTTCGGTAGATCTTGATTCTTTTGTTGAAGGGTGTGAATTCGCCGATTATCATTTCTTTACTTCTCGTTTTCTTTGAGCTTATGAGGTTCAACAAGTTTTTCATGGATAGTTTTGATTTCAGACCAGATGCTCTTTATTTCTGCAGTGCAGACGGAGAAAGACACATTTTCGAGAGAGAGGAAAACGCTCCGTTTCCAGGTTGTCGGGCTATTACTTCGGGTAGAAGAGCACAGGACGCGTCATCAGAAAGGAATGCAAATAATTATTACATTGAGTCGAATAATTTTGTACCCACACATCTCATAATAATAATTAGATCAGGTTGAATTTTGGAAGTAGCTTGGAAGTGTGGAAGTTTGGAAGTGTGGCAGTGTGGAAGTGTGGAAATCTCCCAGATTGCCACACTTCCACACTGCCACACTTCCACACTTCCACACTGCCAGACTGCCACACTTCCAAGCATTTCCGTAATTCAACTTGATCTAATTATTATTATGAGATGTGTGGGTACAAAATTATTCGACTCAATGTAATAATTATTTGCATTCCTTTCTGATGACCTGTTCTGTGCTCTTCTACTCGAAGTAATAGCCGGTTGTCGGCGAGCTCACATTTATGCTGGGGAGATCGAATAATCGCATTTTCGTTGTTGCTCGCAGCATCAATAATTTACTTAAGAAACCTTTACAGTTAGACCTTGTGGACCTTGAACTTGCTACGTTCCTGTCGAGTGGTACCAGTTGAAGAAAACTTGCTCTGTCGTGATAGTCCTTCAGTTTCATTCTCGGACACCTTCATTGATTCGCGAGTAAAATCAAGATGCTCTTCAGCAGATTGAAGGAGATGTGGACTGTAGTCCTTGTCCAGCGTCGGTGGAGAAGATAGGAAGTAATTTCCACTCTCAGAAATTTCTAAGCTCTCTTGGCTTTCCGTTACACCGTCGTACGCCGCCATGCCACGTCTGGATAAAGGAAGAAAAAGCTCGAAAGAGAAGCGGAACTTGAAGTCAGGGTACAACAGTTAAAGGATAAAAATATTGAACTAAATGCCGCCGTAGCGAACGCTTTACGCCAGCAAGTCAGTGAACTTAAACAGCGAGTTTTGAAGCAAAGCATCCTGTCGATTAGTAATTTATTATTTAATCTCCTTATCCTGCCGTTTGTTTTCGTTCGTGACCAAGTGCAATCCTCTTTAGCATTTATATGAATGACTTGCCATCAGTTCCACAACATTGTTCTATCCAGTGCTACGTGGACGACACTAAGCTCTTGCTGTCTTTCCGGCTTCAAGATCAATCACGCATAGCCGCAGAAATAAATCAAGACCTTATAAGAATACGTAACTGGTGTTTTGATAACCAGTTACTGCTAAACCCTGACAAGACGAAGCTCCTAGTTTGTGGCAGTAAACATTGAGTCGCCAGGACCCGCAACTTCAAGCTTTCGTTCCTTGGAAAACAGCTTGCTCCAGTGGAGGCTGCCAGAGACCTTGGTGTTATATTGGACACAAGTTTAACTTTTGACGATCATGTCACTGCAACTGTCGCTTCTTGTATGTCGCGACTAGGCCAGATAAATCGTGTTAAACATTGTTTTGATAAACGCACTTTAATTATCATTATCAATGCGTTAGTTTTTAGTAAACTTTTTTATCGCTCTCCAGTCTGGAGCAATACTTCACAATCTAACATTGCTAAACTCCAAGCTGTTCAGAATTTTGCCTGTAGAATTGTTAGTGGGTCAAAGAAATACGATCATGTTACTCCCATTCTCAAACAACTCAACTGGCTCCCCGTGAAACAACACATGTATTATCGCGATTCAATTATGGCATTTAAATGCATGAATGGCCTTGTTCCGGGGTATCTATCTGATCAGTAAATTAAACGTTCATCAATATCAACACGCAAAACTAGAAACTCACAGCTGTCAAATATACCGTTTTTTAAAACCGCAACTGGCCAAAGATCATTTTACTATCGTATGGTATCTCTTTGGAACGCTCTACCGCAAGTAATCAAGTTAAGTCAATCGTTAGCTCCGTTTAAAACCTTGATGAGGAAAAGACTCTTATTGGATAGCTAGCCGAATTTATCTAATACCGTATTAGTATGACATTTGTTTTTCTTAGCGCATTTTAAATTTTATTCATATAGAATTATTTTATTGTATTTCATTGTTGTATTTGTATTTCACTGAAAAGCCTCTTGGGGACGTGAAATAAATGTATGTATGTATGTATGTATGTACTTGAGGGCACAAACGATGTCTAGCTAATGGAGAGTACTCTGCGCATGCGTAGAATGCGGGCTGTCCCAAGCAAGGTAATTTTCTCGATTTCTTCAATGCTACTGTTTCCAAGTATTCTTCGGAGGTTTGAGACCACGCCCACTATGAGGCCAAGGCTCCGATCAATATAGGAATCGTAGTAGCTTTCATGTTCCACATCCTTGTGATCTCTATCTCCAAATCTTTGTATTTGGACATTTTTCAAAAAAATGTGTATACTTAAGAGAGACTTGGGTATTTTGCATATGAATTGATAAGTAAAGCCTTTGGTTTGCGAGGTTGACATTGAGTTCTGAGTTAAGGTGCCGCTATTTTCAATTAATATCATTTCTATACGTCCGAAAACTGGTGTAAACGAACCTAACAGACTAAGTAAAGGCTCAACATATCTGTCTTTGTTTTAGATGATAGACAAAATTGCTGAAAAACAGAAAGCTCCTTTCAAAACGGAATTTACAGACAGCAACTTGGAGGACGTCTTGGATAGCGTCGCACCGGAAGACAAGAAAAAAGTAGAAGAAGAGAAAGTGATTGAGATCAAAGATAAGATAGAGAAAAAAGAGGGAGGTTGCTATCCCGCATCTGCGACCTTTGTCGATGTCTCTGGTAGAAGACGAAAAATGGAGTCCTTACTACTAGGGGAAGAAGTACAGGTGATCACCAACGAGAGTATCACATCAGAGCCAGTGATCACCTTCATCCACCGTCAACCAGACCTTTTCCAGAAATTCATGCAAATCACAACCTTGCGGTACAAGAAGATCCTGAAGATCACTGAGGACCATTTGATTTTCGTGGAAAAAAATGGCAAAGAATCCGTAATTCCTGCCAGGGACGTCAAGATTGGAGACATCGTTTACGTAAAGGGAGGCCAAGAAATGCCAGAAAAGGATGCGGTTCAGTGTGTTAGTATTGTTTTCGAGAAAGGTGTGTACGCTCCAGTAACCCTCAGTGGCACCATTCTGGTCAACGATGTTCACACCTCCTGCTACTTTGACGTGTTGTCTCATGTTTGGTTTCACAGAGCTATGGGAGCTGCGCGCGCAGTGTATCATTTGTCTCCTAGGATGGTGGAATGGATCAGCAGTATCGGAGAAGAGGATGGGTTCCCAGGGTGGTGTCGACTGGCGCATAAACTTTTGCTTACTTGGAATGATTCAACTTAAACAGTTTTAATCTTTGCACACCTAGAAATGTGGGACAATGTCATGTTCTAAACTTTGAAGGGGCTGCCACAGGAGTTTGGTTGTTTTTCAGTCTGAAATACCCCAAAATTTTGTGACTTTTTCTCATGCACGCCTGAATGGGGACCCGCACATTTAGAACTCTCTCCTGGGACTACATGCCAATCTTAGCTTATTATTCACATCACTGATGAAGTTCGAGAGATTCGAATGAAATATTCGCAGGCTTACGTTTTTGCTCTTAGATTTTGGAATTGTTTTAACGTTGTTTTGTGGCTTTGCCGTTGACTTAGCCGTCGTTTCCTTGTACTCGCGAATACTGTCAGTGCAAAACATGGCTTAATAAGTAAACAAACCAAATCACTCTTTTTGGCTTCTCACTAAGACATCTTTTGCGCCATGAGTTGCGCCATCCAGGCTCGCGTTTGATTGGCTATCAATGCAATGAAAAAAGTTCACTTTATTGCACTAATTTCAACTTTCTGCACTTATTTCACTTTTCTGCACTCAGTTTGGGATTGACGTGCTCTCAGCCAATCAACGCGCTGATTTTTTTTCACGTATATTATTAGTTGAATAGTATTGTGTGTTCACGTGAATAATAATTTCCTTTGTAGTTGCAACTTCATCACTATAAACAAAGTAAGGTGTTTTCCGGGTTCTGAGCTCGAGACTACAAGCCTAGACAAACTGTATTGGGACTTTGCAGGACTCTCTTCCCTGATCATTTTGGCCTTTGCCCCTTGCCCTCCCCCTCTAATTAATGTTGAACCTAACAAAGCTGACGATACTCAACAACAAGAACGTTTAGACCTTCAACATTGAATGAGAGGAGATGGGGAGGTAGGTAGCCAATTTTCACAAGCAACATGGTTTGTTTGAGACAACTGCTCGAAAATTGCGTATGTGTCTCAACTAATATGTCTAGGATTGTGGTTAATTGCACCAAAGAAAGCGCAGATACCTTCAGAAAGTCAATACTGTAATGAGAAAGAAAATGTAACTGGATCTAGTTGTTCCAGTTATAATTTATTGAAGGACCATCTCAAACGGTTTTGACAGAATTCCAAGATTTTGACTCGATGTAGGAGCGAGGTCGCAAAACGAATATAAAGTAGATAAATTTCTTCGTTCACATATACAACTATAGTTGGCTTGTGTAGGACAAAAGTCGGCTCTGCGTTTGTGGAATAATAGTGTATTTCACGGTGTCTGTACACTATCATCGATGCTGTCTCTACCAAACTACTGTAACATTTGTAGGATACTTTTTATCGAAGGGTCGACCAGTTTGTCTCATAACACCCACTAGTCAACGACTCTATTATTGCCATAGCCGATATGACGTGAATCACTAATTAGACTTTGATATTTACTACAAATTATTGGTGTGTGAGTGGTTTTTTAATCCATAATTTCACCATTAATCTTTCTTCAATCATGGACTATGCATTCACTTTGTAACTTACTAAACCCACTTGTCCCTATGATAGCACTGACTGCCTTTCTATAGCTAGGCCACGGTTTCCAGCCGTTGGTAGCTCGTTACGGACACTGTTCTTCTTCCCAAATCCAACACGGGTCTGGTCTGGGTTCACCGGTTGCCTGAGTTTCCTGTCCTTGTATTTGTAACACTAATATTAAAAAAAAAATACAATTACGCAAAGTCAGTACCAGTACATGAAATTTGCGCGAGTGGGAAAAACAAAAAGATAATAATCATCCATGAGTAAGAGAACTCCAAAGAAAACAAACTTGGTTAGTACTTTCTCAGCAGAAGAGACAAAGAGAATTAAGTAACAAAATTTTATTTCGTGATCATCCCACGTTTTCTTTTGTTATTTACCTTTTTTTTTTTTTTTTTTTTTGCATACACCCCGACTGGGAAGGGTTTGATAAGTAAAGTGGAAAAGCGAGGCTGATGTATTGAAGTAAGGACCATGAGAGTGGAATTGAGTCCACGTACGCGACGTTGTCGTACTAGTGACATAAGGTACTTCAAAAGCTACGACAGCGACGGCGACGAAAACGTCACTTCAAAATGTAACTTTGCACGATCCTAAGTCTTTCGCGGTTATTTCATCTCGTTCACTTTGTACAATGTGGGCGAAATATCCTAAAATTGAATTTATACGAGCGGTTTCAGAGTAAAAATATAGACTGAATGAAAGATTCGCATTTGTACTCTCACGTTGCCATTAAAACCTCAAATTTGGTTTGGTTTGGTTTGTTTGGTCACGTTGTTTTTATGCAGAGTACAGCAATAAAACGCGTGCCGCATGTTCAGCACGATTCTTTTTTCCGCTTTTAACCAATCATGTTATTGTTTTGCGGCGTTGTCGTAGTCGAAACTGTCGTCTTTTCTTGAACTCCCTGTAATCAATCTCGACCCCAAAATCTTCTCCTTCGAAATGTTACTGAACATCTTGCGATCAAAAGGATCGAGTGGAAACCAGGTTCAATCACCTTTGTAGATCTATCGTAATTCAAGGAGAGTTGCATTCAAGTTATCGCCGGGAATTACGACAAACCATATAAACTTTGAAACTATAGCGATGTTTCTCGTGACGTCACGCATTGTTCTTAATACGCCAACCAGAAACTAACTGGCTGTTGAAACAATCACTTTTTTTGTTCCGTGGTTGGCAAATTTGAATATCAAAAGAAATGTGACGTCAATGTTTGTAAACAAGAAATATCGCTATAGCTAAGAGCTAAGCTTCTTTCCTCCCCGGGGCAAATTGCC
>NC_090873.1:35937973-35940473 GCF_036669935.1 Montipora foliosa | reverse complement strand
CCATAAAAAAAGGGTTGACGCAAGCATAAACACAAGCGCAAGTATCAAAATTTTTCCTTCTTCTTGTGGTTGCCCTTATGTTTGCGTTCGCTTGCATTGTGTAAAAACGAAACACAGCATAAGAACAAGGATACTTGCTACGTCTCTATGCGTCTGGCCAATTAAAAAGCTCGTTCCAGATTCCCTGCGTCTGAGCATTTGATCAAAATGGCGAATGCTTTGGTTGACTGATGCTTATGTCGACGTTCGTTTTCACTTAGAATAAGTTACTTATGCTTGCGCTAGTGCTTGCGTTGCTAGTGAAAACCAGGCTTAAGTTGTTTCAGAAAAGTGCAATAATATTTCGTCAAGTTCCGTTTAGGTACCTTCTACTTTCAATGTCATCGTAGTTGAGATAGTATAGAACAGCAACTTGGCTTCACAAATGTAAGATCCAGAGTCAGTCTTCTCCAAAGAAGAAATTTCCAACGATCCATTTTTCACTTTCATTCGTCCCCCTTCCCAGGCACCCCCAACGCGTCTCCACGAAATCGAGGCTTGAGCGGTTGCGTAGCAGTTCGTCAACAATGTCTCACCAGTCAGTTTTGTAACTGCTCTAGGTGGTTTAGTGATGAACTTTGGTGGAGGCCAGACGACTAATGTAGTAACTGCGGAAGCTTCCCCGAGATCATTCTTGGCCTTGCATTGATAGGGACCTGTGTCGATTTCCACGGCACCAACTAACGTCAATGATCCCTTACCATACACAGCTCTCTGTCTCGACAAAACGCCACTTAATTTCCTCCATGTCACAACGGGAACGGGAAATCCAGTCACGCGACAGCGTGGAAGCGTGACATTTTGGCTGGTTTTCACGTGAGTGGGACCTGGGACCAGTTGAACACGCGGAGCCGCTGAGTGAAAATAAATTTATTTTACTTGGGACCTCTTTTTCTCCTTTCATTGGAAACTGGTTATTCTCTGATAATTTCCCTATGCTTTTAACACTTCAAAAACAGACACCCTTTCTCATTTATGACAGCTAGAAGCTATGTTTGTAAGTATTCAAAGTACAAAGGAAGAAAAGCCATCTTTGAAAGCGCGCTTTAGTTGCGCTTCGACAAATTGGACAATTACCAGCTAGTAGGGCGAATATTAAAAAAAAAAAAAAAGAAGAAAAACAAACAAACAAACAATGACAAAAAATTCTGGGAAATGTGTTCTACTATTTCCTCCAACATTGTCTAATTTAGTGTCCAATGGATGGGACATACATGCACACTGCATGAGCATGTCTCTTCTTTCGAATGAAAACTCTGACTGTTCGAAACACCTCTCTTTCTTCCTTTCCTGGTCTTTTCCAGCCCATTTAATTTGAGCAGAAAAGAAACTGCCCAGAGTACACTTAACGCCAAAACGATTTTAACAGGCGCTTGCTGGTTTATCTGCACCACGTCCAATCATCAATAAAATGAACCCCCTCAAACGTAACTTAAAGTGCACATTACTCGAAATTTTACCACCATTTTTTTTATTATAAATCTAAATTTTAATAGTCTAAGAAACATTTCTGTACAAAAACAATTTAATTTCTGTCCCGAGAACATTATCTAAAATGCGAAGAAACCTCACGTATTTTTACTGGGTTGCCAGACCCAGTCGGAATCTGCGTTTCATTTCGTCGTTGTATTATTATTATTATTATTATTATTATTATTATTATTATTATTATTATTATTATTATTATTATTATTATTATTATTATTAATATTTTTATTATTATTATTATTATATTCCATGTCGGGAAAAGTCTTTCCGGTCCCTCCCCTGCAAAGTAGTGTCTTTGTGCGAAGCGTCTTCTGCATGATGTTTGGTAGACTTGAGGGGGTAGAATTGCGTAAATTTTATCCGGTGGACACAGTAGAACATTTAATTAACCCACAATGGAGTCGAAAGTCATTGTAACGCGAATGTCGTTTTAGTGGGTCTTTAAAAAAGAATCCCATATGGAGCTCAAGAATGGAACGTTAATTGATCTCTGTTGTCTGGCTATTTGTATTTATTTGTTCTCAACTCTGCACAGTCTTCAGGTAAAAAAAAATAAATGCAAATGTGACAGCCAAGAATTATTTGAAAGGAAGCTTGTCGTCTATTTTGTGCCTCATTATTCAAGGAAAAGGTTCTTCAGGAAAGGGTTTGAACTTAAAATTTATTTTGTTGCGTATGGTAATTTGACACGATTGAGTTTCTCCTCTTCACGCACGCAATGAAATAGGAAGGGTTTATTGCCTCTAATAGCAAATATGTTGTTTGTTTCAATAATTTTTTCGCTGGAAAAGGTGGCCTTTATGAATTCATCATGTTGTGTAATAGTTGAGCTTAACAAATTTACATACGTGCGTTGAAATGTGATACGCGAGGAGACAGGACTTTTTTCTCTGTGACAAAAGATTAAGTCAGTAGCAAAGTTTAACCTCAGAAAAACATCTGTTTTGTCATTATAGTGTAAAATGAAGTTTAT
>NC_090873.1:35895473-35925473 GCF_036669935.1 Montipora foliosa | reverse complement strand
GGACACTATAAACTGAAATTATCAATTAACGCAAATCAAGTCAAATGTTTGCAAACACCATTCTTCTGGATTGGATGTTTTCCAATTTCAGTCGTAATCCGAACCCCAAATGCTATTAGATTAATATATTCTAGACTTGACTTCCTCTTGTAGTCCAGATGTGAGTGACAAATTCTGGCCTTGCTAAAGGAAAGTTATCTCAAAATCTAAGTCCATTCTAGCCTGCAAGAGCATCCAGTTTTTTTAGCTCTTGTTTCCCCATTTTGTTTCTCAGAGGGTGAATCAAGAGCTGAAACAACTGGATGCTCTTGCAGGCTAACTTGTCTATCCTGCCCGGTGTCCGACACTTGCAGACTGAAGACTGCAGACTATCCCAAATGGGTGCTTAGACCTAAATATTGTTTATCAGCACTATTTGAAATGGGTGCTCAGACTAAAGTATACTGTTAATCAGCACTCCTTGTAGGTGGTCTGCAGTTGTCATACACCTACTCATGCATGCCTTAGGAACACATTAGTTTTGAGCCGTGTTACAACTGACATTTACAATCGCTCTAATAATGGTTATGTCAATGAATGAAGCCCTTGGTCTTCTCTACAGGTTTCATATCTGATCTCTTGGACAGAGACAACTTTTGACTCTTGTATTGATAATGTTTTTTCTTGAATCTATGCAATTTCTTTCCCAGGTAAAATTTTAGCCTTGAGTTTCTCCTTCATTGGTTTTACTAATCCTGTTAGTTATAATTACAGGGGCTCCAAACAAAGCAAAAGGCCCATTATTCTTTATATATAGTAGTAACGAAATATGATACATGTATATGTTACTTTTAGCTCTCAGATAGTACATTTGTTATGACTGGTCAATTTATTGGACTGTGTGTGATTTGTAAATGACAGCCCAGTTCATTTAAATTTAAATTAAACCAAGAAAAGGGTGACAGGGCTATAATTCATTAAGTACAGGCCTCAACCTTGCTTAGTCCGGGTCTCTGATATATTTCGTGATGGTGCAATCACGCATAATTGACCCCAAATCACATCCTATCACATAATTCACTAATTTCTGCACGATGCTGCATAATTCACACTAAGAGCGGAGTAGGAGACAAAGCTTCAAAATGCCACTTCATTGCAATTACCTCTCAGCACAACAAAATGTCCTTGAATCGATTGAAATATGACAGTACCTGAAAGGCTTTGCAGCCTCACCATGAGGTACTTGTAAGTAGTTGCCATTCTACCCAAGTGTTCTGCCACGTCGCCTACTACAGCAGAACAAAAACAATTTGAGTTGCGATGTTAGCCGTTCAGAATCGTCAATATATTCCATTCTCTTTTCACGAGAAATTTTGGCTTAACACTAACAGGATGAAGTTATTTCTCTTTTAAGTGACAAATTTATGGCGATGGTTAAATTTTTAGTGAAATTGGCTACTATTCCAAAAAGAAGAAGGGTGCTCATCTTCCAAGTAAAATTACAACATCAGAACAAGCAAAAAAACTACTTGGAACGTATGTTCTGTTGTTTCTCGGTGTGCAAAATGCCTTTTTAGCAATAACTAATAATAATAATAATAATAATAATAATAATAATAATAATAATAATAATTTATTACTTATAGTGCGCCTGTTACATTGAGAGATGCTCACAGGCGCATTACAATATCCAAAGAAAAATTACAATATCGAGAGAAACTTAATATACCTTAATTACAAGTTGTTATAATATATAAAGCTCATTAAACTTATTTACAAAACCTATTTACAAAGGATAATCTATATGTAATTAAGAATGAGTCGCATAGTTACTGTTTCTCGTAGCAGCTGAATGCATCGCGGAAAAGATGCGTTTTCAGGAGGCGCTTAAAAATGTTTACATTGTTCGCACATCGTATTGCCTTGGGAAGACTGTTCCAGAGTTTTGGTGCCGCACATGTAAATGAGCGGTCACCAAGAGTGGTAAGACTCTTGAACGCAGGATACTTCAATAAGAGTGTGTCCGAGTTGGTTCTCAGGTTGTATCTCCCAGGCTTTTTCAGTTCTATAAGTTCTGATAGGTACAGGGGTGCAAGGCCATTAAGAGTTTTATATACAAGCAATAATATCTTAAACTGGATTCGGTAGCTAACAGGCAGCCAGTGGAGCTTGTATAACGAAGGTGAAATATGCTCATAGCGGCTGATGTTACAGATGACACGGGCGGCCGCGTTCTGGACACGCTGAAGTTTTTGTAGTTGGTTACCTTTCAACCCATAGAGCAGGCTGTTGCAGAAATCTAATCGACTGGTAACAAACGCATTCACTAAAGTCTGTGCGCAGTCAGACCTAAGATATTTCCTTATTCTCCTAATATTGTAGAGATGAAAAAATGCAGATCTACAGATGTTATTAATGTGCGTGTCCATCTTGAGTTGGTCATCGAACCAGCAGCCTAGATTTCTTACTTTGCTGGCTGCTGTAACTATGCTCTCTCCAACCTATAAGGAATCTACGTTGACTTTGGCAAGTTGTTGTCTGGTGCCAATTACGATAAACTCGGTGTTGTCATCATTTAGCTTTAATCTGTCTTGGAGCATCCATTTCCTTATATCCACAATACAACTTTGCATGGCCTCTAATGCTGCTGACTGCTCAGAGCCTGAGTCTGCGCTGAATGACACATACAGTTGTGTATCATCCGCATAGGTATGCACATCAGGAAGGTGATGTTCGATGATTTTGAACAGTCTACTTGCATAGAGAACAAACAAAAGAGGCCCAAGACAGGAACCCTGTGGGACGCCGTACTTTGTATGGAACTTGGTCGATGTCTTGCCGTTGATGGAGATAGACTGAAATCTGTTGCGAAGATAGGAGTCGAACCACGAGTAGGCTTGCCCTGATATGCCAAAGTCAGAGGACAGACGGTCCAGCAATATGGTGTGATCGACAGTGTCAAATGCTGCGCTAAGGTCAAGAAGCACGAGTAATGTGACACGCTGCTGGTTCATGTTGAGTAGGATATCATTTTTGACTCGCAACAGGGCAGTATCTGTACTATGATGTTCACGATAAGCAGATTGCGCCTTAGAGTAGAGTCTGTTTATGGAAAGATGATCGTGGATTTGACAGAACACTGCCCGCTCAGTCAGTTTTGAAGCAAATTGAAGATTGCTGATTGGTCGCAGGTTGGCGAAGAGTGCTTCAGCAGCAATCTTTGGTCTAGGTCGAACATCTGCTAGCTTCCAGGTATCAGGGAAGTTGCCATTTTGAAGAGAAAGATTTAACATCCGAGTAATGACTGGCAGGAGTACATCTAGACTTTCGACCACCAAAGAGGTGGGCATGGGGTCTAAACTGCAGGTCTTCTTGCTTGATCTCCCAATTAGGCCCTTGACGTCTTCTTCACTCAGTTCTGGGAAGGAAGTCAACTGAGTAGGACATGATGTGTATAGTGGTTCTGTCGCTGTTGGACAAAGGTTTGAGGCAGCTGTATCAAGTTCAGTGCGAATGTGCGCAATCTTCTGTGCAAAAAACTTCCCGATGTCATTGGCTAGTTTTGTTGTATCATTATAGCCTGGGAAGGTCAGGTCGGCTTCTTGATTAAACAGCGATTTTGCACATTTGAAGAGCTTACGTGAGTCATCACTGTTTCCTTGTATAAGATCTGTGTAGTAGGTTGTACGAGCTCTTTTCATGACACAGATGGCAATGTTCTTTTTGGCCTTAAAGTCGATAAAGTTTAAGGTTTCCTTGTCCTCTACCCAAAAGAATCTCTTCAAGAATACTCTCGAAATCCATGTTTATTCCACAAAATCACCCAAAATAACAAGAGAGAGTACAAACATGCGCAGTGATAGAAAAGCCCGTATTTCGGGCCTCCCTAGCACTGAGCATGCTCGAAATCGAACTTTACCAGATCTTCCTTCCGTATGACCGTGGAAGATCTGGGTACGAGATTACAATGGTTCACCTCAAACGGGGGTGCACCAGCACGACAAACTCGCCGGGGAATCGAACCGCACCCCTAAAAACATATAAGAACGCTACACGAATGAAACTACGAGCACAAAAGAAGAAACGACTGAAAGATAACATACAGAACAGAAAACAAACACTACAACCATAAAATGGAGGAGAATGAAGGGCAACATGACAAAACTCGCGAATAAATTCACCAGCGGATGGCAGACCCCATGGGGACACCAGTCAACCGACTCATCCAACGTTAGACTTGGTACGCTATAGGCGTTAATCAGGCCGCACTCAGTAAGCAAAACTGAAAAGAAATTAAAGGAGTAGAAGAAGGCGGTCTTGCTCAATAGAAGCAATTGGGCCTCTAGCACACCGCTGACGGAGAAAATAACGGTAACGACGGGCAGAATGGAAACGTCGAAAGTAAGTAGGGAGATGAAAACGGGCACGATCGCAGATATTAGAAATAACTTCAATAGCACTTGGAAGGACCGCACGAAAACGATAGGCATTACGAGAGAATCAGTCAGCCAGTTGCTATATTTACACACATTGAGCATGTAGACAAAGACATGGGGTACACAGCGAAGTTCACCATAACTAAAACCAACGAGGATATGACTTACGACATAGGGGAGATGGGCATAACGGGGAACGCGTAAGCATGAGGAGTAACCTGCGATCAGGCGTACTTTTCCCTAGACATGGTGCGAAAAGGTACTTTTTAACGCCCTGTCTCAAGAAAAGTACGCTTGATCGCAGGTTAGGATTGGAGCCCTGACAAAACACTTTGGGTCGGAGGGCAGTCAGAGAAAAGGTGCTGCAGAGACTCAGGGGCTGCACTACAAAAACACGACAAAGTAATATTCGAACCGAAGGACACAAGGTGCTCTGCAATGTAAAGGACACCATGGGCAATTTTCCAGGACAAATCAATTACTGAACGGTCAAGCGGGAAAAAGAAAAGTGAATGCCTTGTCGCAAACCAGAATAAATACCCAAAAAGAGGACGGAGCTTCGCTTCACAATGCGGAGGAGGAGAATGTTGCGACAGTAAAAACACCAGCCTGGTTTGTTGGTTATGCCATGCTGATGAGGACCAACAAGGCTGAAACAGCTGTTTAAGGCTGCCAATTGACCGGGTGAAATGGTTATGCGCATGCGTGATGTGTTGGCCACACTGGGTTGGTGTTATTGTGTGTCACTTTGCTTTTATTTATTTATTTATTTATTTATTTATTTATTTATTTATTTATTTTACTATTCCCTGTACCCCATGAGGGCTATTTGAAATTTCAGTATTTTTAGATTGCGCAAGTGTTGCGAAAGGCTTTTTAATGTTGTTCCATGACCGCGCAGTCCACTTTCACATCAACATCAACTGAATACTGAGGAGTCGTCAACTAAAAAATAGGATTAAAATAATTTTCTTCGGGACCAAAACTGGGGGATTCGCCCTCTTACCTCGTATTGTCTTGTACATATCCCATATACCCACGTCAAGCATCAACCAATATTCCCTATAACTCTGCCACAAAAGTTCTACAATGCATAACCAAGATGTCTGCGCAAAATAACTTGCGTTATTAGCGCGGCGCTGTATTCACCCGATACTAACGCCAGTTTATTATCAGGACAACAATAACAGTACTAAACTAAACTTCCCTTCGGGTAAAGTAAAGTGAGTTTACTTGACATTCATTGATAGGTTTACGTTTATCACACTCTAAGGATCACACCCCTCCAACACTATCAGTTTATTGCTATCTCCTTTCTTTATTCTTATTGTAATACTAAATCACAAGACATCCTTGCGTTTACATGGAGGGAAAAAGACCAAGCTCCAATATTTGAGCACACCTGATCTGTATTTTGGCGAAGTATTCGAGCATTTGTGCTCGGTTTGAAACTTAATAAAGTGACTTAGGTTATTTTTAATAAACGTGAAGGTAGGTCATAGCAGACAAATCATCTTAGCGGGATGTATTTTCAGTATTCAGTCTACAGGCAAATATTTGTACTTTGCTTTACTCCAACATCCTTCTGCTGATAGCGTCTTCATGGGTGACAGACAGAAAGATCCATCACTTGAAAGATCCTAGAACCGTTTTAAATTACTTTTAAACTCATTTTGCAGAGGAAGGCCTTTGAGATGCTCCAATTTTCTAAATAGGAATCCTAATGCTAATATAACTGATATTTCTTCATTATGTAAATCAAACTGAGGAAAAGCTGTATTGTTACTCACTTTTCAAAATCTTCCTTGTGCAAAATCTTTCTCCCATGTAGACACTCAAAGAGTAAAGTAAAGTAAAGTAGACCTTATTTAACGTCGATAACTCGTAACAGTAATTCAACTTACAAACCTGAGGTTGACAGTGCGCTCATTTTACTCCCCCCTCTCCATCAGTGCTCCTTGTTACGGGTATTTAAAGCTACTTAGCTACACGGTAAGGAAAGGAGTCGAAACAAGGATGCGAGATCCGGGAATCGAACTCAGGATCTCTTGCACCAAGGCCGCGCACTAACCGACTGTGCCATCCTTGCTCCTAGATATAATGGGCCACTTGAAAGAGTGGCCACTTAATAATAGGCCACTGTAATAAGTGGCCACTTAATACGCCACTTGAAAGAGAGGTCTAGAGGACAAAGACAAAGGAAAGTTCATAATATTTTGACATCTTTCACATTGCAACTTGTTTCTATTGTTTTTGTCCTCTCTGCCTCACGAGACCTCATGATCAAGCGGAATTTTGATATTTCGAAAATGGCCTATTAAAAAACAGTATAGGTATTCCGATAACTAAGGTTTGAGGTTTTTTTCTTTGTTTTTTGCTTAACTTTATTCAGGCTTTGAACCTCAAAAAAACAATGTCAACTTCTCAAAATTAGCACTGAACACCTTTGACGGTTAGTATCGGTAATCACATGATTTCGACTTCAAAGACGAACAAAATTGAACGAGCATTATGGAAGGGTGCAATTTGTAGTCGTTGGAAAAAATTACGAGTGTGGTTTCAAAAGCTATCCTTCTTTACAAGAATGTACTTCACCGTGATTGATGGCCATGAGTGTTGGCGTGCATGAGTGACTTCCTCGTTTGTGATTTGTCGTTTACACCCACAAACAACTCAAGTAAAGGTAACTGCTTACATAAAATTACTAAAATTGGCTGTTATACCTCAAGAAAGTTTTTAACAAGGCTATGACGTCACACGCCTAGGATATATTTTGATCACTAGTGAGATAATTCGAATATTTGTACCATGCCATCCTCATTCGAATTTAGGCCAGAAGTACCGGAACAACTCGCACCACTGCAAAACGAACCACCTCCCCCTCCGGCCTGCATCTTGTGAGTGCCGCTTCCTCCACCAGAGTACCCACCTCCACCACCCGATGCACCATTATCTTCAGAACCTCCTCCCCCACCACCAAATCCCCCAACTGCACCAGGGGGTGGTCCTCCGTTTTTTCCACTATTCATTGCCCCTGCTCGTCCTCCTACCCAACCCTGAGCACGTGATCCACCCCTTTCACCATGACTTTCTCCTGCCCTGGCACACCCCTGCGCTAACCATCCCGCGCCAACTCCCCCATGAAAACTGGCACTTGCACTGTTGCACTGACCTGGCTGTCCCCCAGTTCCCCCCATTCTGCTCTGAGAAGTTTCTTTTCCTACGCTACTAGCCCCACTAGTACCCGTCTGACCATCAACCCCGTTGTATCCACCAGATGCACCTCCTCCCCCTCCAGCAGCCAGCAAAAGCACATTACTTGTTGTATAAACAAAGCTTCCTCCCCCTCCCCCTGTTCCGGCATTGTCCTCCACAGACAATCCCAGTTCAGCTGCAGTCCTACCAGTTGATCGCCCTCCTTTCACCTCCACAGAATCTCCTCCTTTCTGTCCCACCACAATATTCAGCACTGTTCCTTTACTCAGCGTAAACGTTCCCTCTTTGAACGCTCCTTTGCCTCCGTAGTAAGTTCCTGGGTTGTCTCCGTAGTTATACGAGTGTGTGCCACCTCGGGCGCCCCAGGCTTTGATTTTATAACGTCCGCTGTTTGGAATTGAGAACTTCTGTATGATACCATAACGTCCCTTGCGACCATTTGTCGTAAAGTTTAGGGGATCTAACATAAGAATAACGTTAAAACAAACCATTACATTACATATAATCTTAATCCAATACCTCTAATCGACTCATTAGGGCCGTTTATACGAGAGGAAATAAGCCGCGGCTTACTCTGGCCGCGGCGTACATAATACCCGAAAGGAACTATTTATACGAGTATAAACTCCCAGGCCAGGATAGGCCGCGGCTTGAGAAAGCCGTGAACGTAGATTTTCTACCATTTATACGGTGTGTTCGCGTCTTATGTAAGCCGCCGCCAGAGTAAGCCGCGGCTTATTTTCTTTCGTGTAAACGGCCCTAATGTTTCTTGTCAATTTTTTCAGATATCATTATATCAGTTTGTCCCTTTTACCAGCTCTGCATATGGGTGTTTTTTCTTTTTTATCTCAACGCCTTAATAACAGCGCAAACAGTATTTTGATGCGACGGTTTTGTTGAAGTTGCCGTTATCGCTGCTCCGCTTACTTAATGAAAGAAAAATATTACAAAACATGTAAATGAAAGAATGTTATGAAGTGAAACCGAATCCTTACGTTCATTATTATTATTATTATTATTATTATTATTATTATTATTATTATTATTATTATTATTATTATTATTATAAATCCACTTTAGCAGTTGGTCCATAACAAGTTCATTTCACGCGAAAAATTATATGGCCATGAGTTCGAGACCCGTTCAGTCCAGGATTTTTTCAGGCTTCTGAACAACTGCTTAAAGGTGATTTTTTCGATGGTGGGTGACTCGGAGAAACTTGGGAAAAATCCCAGTGCTCCTTTGCAGAAGTCGAACTTTCGACCTTCCGATTGCTAGTTCGGAAGCTCTACCACTGTGATAGATGTTAACCCCAGTGAATGAAATGAAGAGATTTTTTTTATCGATGGTGACTCGGGGATACTCGGAAGAAATGCGAGTGCTCCTTTGCAGGAGTCAAACCTGCGACTTTCCGAGTTCTAGTTCAGAAGCTCCACCACTGTGATAGATGTTAACCCCAGTGAATGAAATTAACATATTTTTTACCGATGGCAACTCGGGGATACTCGGAAGAAATCGGAGTGCTCCTTTGCAGGAGTCAAACCTTCGACCTTCCGATTTCTAGTTCGGATGCTCTACTACTGAGATAGTTGTTAACCCCAGTGAATAAAATGAAGAGATATTTTTATCGATGGTGACTCGGGGATACTCGGAAGAAATCCGAGTGCTCCTTTGCAGGAGTCGAAGCTACGACCTTCCGATTTCTAGTTCGGATGTTCTACCACTATGATAGATGTTGACCCTGGTGAATGTAATGGAAACAAAAATTATCGATGGTGGCTAGGGGATACTCGGAAAAATCCGAGTGCTCCTTTGGAGGTGTGGAACCTACGAACTTCCGATTACTAGTTCGGAAGCTCTACCTTTGCGGCAGATGTTAACCCCGGTGATGAAACGAAGAAATACACTATCCATGGTGACTCGGAGATCCTCGGAAAAATTCCGAGTTCTCCTTCGCAGGGGTCGAACCTACAACACCCCGATGACTATCACGGATGCTTAAAGCCTGGTTTTCATTAGCGACGTAAGCAAAAGCGAAGAATAAGAGCGCTTCACCATAAAAACAGGGTTGACGCAAGCAAAAACACAAGCGCAAGTATCAAAATTTTTCCTCCTTCTTGTGGTTGCCCTTATGTTTGCGTTCGCTTGCCTTGTGTAAAAACGAAACACAGCATAAGAACAAGGATATTTGCTACGTCACTAAGCGTCTGACCAATTAAAACGCTCGTTCCAGATTCCCTGCGTCTGAGCATTTGAGCAAAATGGCGAATGATTTGGTTGACTTATGCTTATGTCGACGTTCGTTTTCACTTAGAATAAGCTACTTATGCTTGCGCTTGTGCTTGCGTTGCTAGTGAAAACCAGGCTTAAGTTGTTTCAGAAACGTGCAATAATATTTTGCTTAGAAAATCGTCAAGTTCCGTTTAGGTACCTTCTACTTTCAATGTCATCGTAGTTGAGATAGTATAGAACAGCAACTTGGCTTCACAAATGTAAGATCCAGAGTCAGTCTTCTCCAAAGAAGAAATTTCCAACGATCCATTTTTCACTTTCATTCGTCCCCCCTCCCAGGCACCCCCAACGCGTCTCCACGAAATCGAGGCTTGAGCGGTTGCGTAGCAGTTCGTCAACAATGTTTCATTAGTCAGTTTTGTAACTGCTCTAGGTGGTTTAGTGATGAACTTTGGTGGAGGCCAGACGACTAATGTAGTAACTGCAGAAGCTTCCCCGAGGTCATTTTTGGCCTTGCATTGATAGGGACCTGTGTCGATTTCCATGGCACCAACTACCGTCAATGATCCCTTACCATACACAGCTCTCTGTCTCGACAAAACGCCACTTAATTTCCTCCATGTCACAACGGGAACGGGAAATCCAGTCACGCGACAGCGTGGAAGCGTGACATTTTGGCTGGTTTTCGCGTGAGTGGGACCTGGGACCAGTTGAACACGCGGAGCCGCTGAGTGAAAATAAATTTATTTTACTTGGGACCTCTTTTTGTCCTTTTATTGGAAAGTGGTTATTCTCTGATATTTCCCTATGCTTTTAACACTCCAAAAACAGACACCCTTTCTCATTTATGACAGCTAGAAGCTATGTTTGTAAGTATTCAAGGTACAAAGGAAGAAAAGCCATTTTCGAAAGCGCGCTTTAGTTGCGCTTCGACAAATTGGAGAATTACCAGCTAGTAGGGCGAATATTAAAAAAACAAAAGAAGAAAAACAAACAAACAAACAATGACAAAAAATTCTGGGAAATGTGTTCTACTATTTCCTCCAACATTGTCTAATTTAGTGTCCAATGGATGGGACATACATGCACACTGCATGAGCATGTCTCTTCTTTCGAATGAAAATTCTGACTGTTCGAAACACCTCTCTTTCTTCCTTTCCTGGTCTTTTCCAGCCCATTTAATTTGTGCAGAAAAGAAATTGCCCAGAGTAAACTTAACGTCAAAACGATTTTAACAGGTGCTTGCTGGTTTATCTGCACCACGTCCAATCAGCAATAAAATGAACCCCCTCAAACGTAACTTAAAGTGCACATTACTCGAAATTTTACCACCATTTTTTTTATTATAAATCTAAATTGTAATGGTCTAAGAAGCATTTCTGTATAAAAACAATTTAATTTCTGTCCCGAGAACATTATCTAAAATGCGAAGACACCTCACGTATTTTTACTGGGTTGCCAGACCCAGTCGGAATCTGCGTTTCATTTCGTCGTTTTATTATTATTATTATTAATATTTTTTTATTATTATTATGTTTTCCATGTCGGGAAAAGTCATTCCGGTCCCTCCCCTGCAAAGTAGTGTCTTTGTGCGAAGCGTCTTCTGCATGATGTTTGGTAGACTTGAGGGGGTAGAATTGCGTAAATTTTATCCGGTGGACACAGTAGAACATTTAATTAACCCACAATGGCGTCGAAAGTCATTGTAACGCGAATGGCGTTTTAGTGGGTCTTTAAAAAAGGATCCCATATGGATCTCAAGAATGGAACGTTAATTGGATAAACAAAACAAGAGGTGAAAAATAAATATCTGGAATCTTAAAAGCGTCGAGTAATGAATGGTCTTCAACAGCAATCTTTCGCCCGTCGCGCCGTAATCAAAGTGAGCTGTATTTCTAATATTCTACCAAGTGTGATGTTATGTACAACACTGAAACCAAATGGAAAATTCTCTGGTAACTTATGGGTTCAACAAAGATAGAGAAGGAATCGAACGCCTTAAGTACTAGTGGATCCGTGATCTCTGTTGTCTGGCTATTTGTATTTATTTGTTCTCAACTCTGCACAGTCTTTAGGTAAAAAAAAATAAACGCAAATGTGACAGCCAAGAATTATTTGAAAGGAAGCTTGTCGTCTATTTTGTGCTTCATTATTCAAGGAAAAGGTTCTTCAGGAAAGGGTTTGAACTTAAAATTTATTTTGTTGCGTATGGTAATTTGACACGATTGAGTTTATCCTCTTCACGCACGCAATGAAATAGGAAGGGTTTATTGCCTCTAATAGCAAATATGTTGTTTGTTTCAATAATTTTTTCGCTGGAAAAGGTGGCCTTTATGAATTCATCATGTTGTGTAATAGTCGAGCTTAACAAATTTACATACGTGCGTTGAAATGTGATACGCGAGGAGACAGGAATTTTTTCTCTGTGACAAAAGATTAAATCAGTAGCAAAGTTTAACCTCAGAAAAATATCTGTTTTGTCATTATAGTGTAAAATGAAGTTTATTTGAAAAGACGACAATATTTCTTTAACTTCCTGGTTAATGCTGGTTAATTGCAACGACGTGCCAGTGCGAAGATTGTTTACATTTAACTCATGCTTTCTTTTTGCGAATTTTGAGTGTCGAAATTACATCATTTACGTGACATAGCTCCTTTATCAGGAAGATTTTTCAACAATGTATCGCTTTACTCTAACCCAAAAACGTTCAGATAGTAAAAAACTTCATATTTATGAACCATTTCTTTTGCTTTTGTACTTGTAAGCAATGTGATTTACGATAATTCGCAAGTCTGTTTTTGTATCTCATAGATGTTTAGATTTTCAATTACATGACCGCTCAACCTCGTGATTGTGTAATTAGTTCACCCTGAAGTCAAAATAGATACGTTTCTCAGGAAACCGACAAAGAAGGCTTCCTGACCCGACAGATGAAACGTAAAGACGGAATTTTATTGGCTAAAAAGTTCGCTGTTTCACTCTGAAAACGACGAACGATTAACAATCATTCCCATAGTTCATTCAGGTAGTTCATTAAGGTGATCACGTGCACCTTTATGATTGCCTAGAACGTGATCAATTTCTTCCTTTTTACAGAACATCACGACCTTTCCCTTGATTCATAAAAGTCACAGATTGCAGAAATTTTCGCGTTTTTATGATCGATATCGATTGTCCTTAATCTTTCGATGAGAATTCGATTCAGAGTTATATATAAAAACTATGTTATTTTTTTCTTCTTCTGTCTTTTGGCTTGGCTTTTACTGTTAACTCCCGGCTTTTATGGTACTTTTTGGTGCAAACGTAAAGCCAAAAAATGTTTTGACCTGGCATCAGATTAGACTGAAAAGAAGAGGAATTATAAAGCGGAAACAACATCTTCAGTCCTTCCTTAGTGTGTGCAATAACCGTTTGCTTAGTGCAACTGCAAGACATGCATGACATGCAGGAAAACGTCCGTCAGAGCAATTTTGCAGTTTTTTTGCAGACTATTCATTAAAAGAAGAAACGTGTGATTTTACTCAAGAACGTGTTTTGTTATCTTTAAACTGAATTTATTACCAAAGCCGGCTTAAAAAACTAACATACCTCAAAATGGGACAGGACATTACAAAATAATTAAACGTGTGAACGTGTGAGCCAAAGGGCCTCTGCTGGCACGACATCTAGGTGACCCATCAAATGGTCTTAATGACCCCCTACTTGAAAAAATGAACTGGAACGCTGCAGATCAATACCACCAAATTCAGTATCTTCTATTTTTGTGTAACACGTACCACAGGCAACCCCGTGTACGCTTCATGGAGCGTCTAGTTTTGGGAATGTGGCCTGGAATCTGGCCTGGAATCGTGTTAAGGTTTTGACGTCATCGATTGTGTAAAGATGCAGACTTCTGCGAAGATTCAGTGTGGTGGGGGGCGTACATTTACGATTTAAAGCGGCAAAAGCCCGCACAGCAATAAAGAGTATTCCCTGACCTTCTTTATCTGCAGTTGCAGTCAGGTTCTTTAAGGAAGAATAACAATTTGGCGTGAAATCTACATCGGGCGAAATCTTGCGGTGTGTTCATATCACTTGAGGGCCCATCGCTTGTATTTTCAGTTCTCGGTATCCAGATTACAGCTCTCCTCCTCCGTGGGCTTAAGGATCTTTCTGAGGACCTGAGTTAATTATCCATTTGTCTACATTTTATTATTAAAAGACGCGAGGATCTTCAATGTGAATATTATTTGGAAGGCGTTTAGAATTCGAACGTTCGATTACTGGATGGTTTTCACAGATTTTAAAATCAAAACGGCGAGGTCTTCCGGAGTACCAGTTACCAGTTCTGTAACGTTTTTGGTTTTGAAAATACACAGAAATACAGCATTTGAATTTCCGAATTGTCTATTTATCGTTAAGATTCTCCGCGCGCAGTTTAAACGTTTCAAGTATATTAGGTATATTTATATTCATGTGTACAGTCTCTCAAGTGAAAAGTAAGCAGACTTGGTGAGGTTGTTTATGCATTGGTCTTCTACAATATTTCATGTTCTTGGCCTTTTTCATTGTACGGCTTCGAATTTATTTTTTATGAACAGTGAACACGATCCACAGGCAGGCGAGGGACTTATAATTATTGTCTGTCGATTTATATTCCCTGAACGCGTTAAGTGCATTCCAATTAATATCCGAGTTCCAAATAACATTGAGGAAATCGTTATTCATCGTCACTGTAGAAGTGGAACGATCTGACTTGAACGATATAACCTAGAATGAAGTGATCGATCGAGAGCACCGGCTCTCACCCGTGAGAGCATATCAATTCACACTGCTCCTTCCTTCGCTCTCCATCTGTTGCAATCGCTGGTTGACACTCCTTTTTTTTGCTACGTCTATGGTTGGGAAAGTTCGTTTGTTAAATCTACGGACCCAGACACATCAGCTAGATTGACGCTTCGTGCAAACACAGAACCGAATCGAAGTCTTCGTAGGTTTGAAAACGGGCCGGTGTTTTTGGGCATGCAAATTTTTGTCCATTTCTATCTTAAATCCTCCTTTGTAGGAAAAAAAGATACATTGATATACTTGGGGTCAACTGAAATTTTTGCAGCTGACCAGCCCAGGGCCGCTACCAACACAATATTTTCCGCAGACTCTCCGATTTGTAATGTCGTTTATATTTCACGCTGCAATCTAACACAACCGATGACGTCATGAAGACATTTTTGGCTGCGCGGTAAATGTCACAATTTTTTGGCCAAAATGCCGAAGTTCGTGCTACGAAAAAACTCAATTCAGACATTTGTACGAAGATTCTAATAAGGAAATCCTATCAAGCCAGGCCAGAATTTTAATGATATGAAGTAAAAAAGGGTGGTAAAATTTCTAGTCATGTGCACTTTAATGATTGAAGATAGTCATGATGATAATGATGATGATGACAATGACGATGATGATGATGATTACAACAACAACTGCGACTTGGACTCTCGCTACGACGAGACGAAGTTAGATGTATTAATGACGACAACAATTAGGCTGAGGTACATGTACATGGCAAACGTTAACCCCGAGGGATGATTTTTTCGATAGTGACTCCGCGATACTTAGGGTGGGGGTAAAACCTGAAAGCAGTTTTCACGCCGCTTAAAATCGGTTTATTGGAAATATCTTGTTCGCGTTTCAAGCAATACAAAAACCCTATGCTCATTTCACAAATCAATGTTTGGGGATGTTTTGTAAATTTTTTACTGATTTTTAGGTGTATTTGGGAGGACATATTTTTTTCTCAAAAGAGCTAGTAGTACAATTTGGAGAAATAAGAAATATTTCAGATTTTATGTAGTTTAAGAATTAGAATTTGAAGTTAAAAATGATATATGGACACCTGAACAGTCCCCTACCAATCTGGTGTGCTCTTGGGTTGGGGGCAACTGTCTGTTGGTGTTCCAAAAATAAATTTATTTCTTTTATCCCTTCTTTAAACCTCTTAAGATTCCATTCAAATTCACGTGTACCCCCACCTTAAGATTTTTTTGAAAAGGGGCTCTTTTGCAGGAGTCAAACCTACGACCTTTCGATCAATACCGCTGAGCAACAGGAGACCCGTGGGAGCGAGCCCATTAAACTATGTAGGTTCAATAATTATGATGATGTTGATGATGAATTCCTGATGTATTTTATATAAAGATGATTTTTTTTTTGTTTCCGTTTACCTTCAACAGTTAGAATTGCCGACTTGTTCATTGAACCAAGCAAATTCTCAGCGACACAAGTGTACTTTCCTGCGTCTCCGAGAGTCACGTGACAACCCTCTAACTTTCCATCTGACTGATATCGGAAACGGTGAGTCCAGCTTCGATCAGACCTGAGCCATGTGACCCTCGGCTTTGGATTTCCTGTTGCAGAACACTGGAAAACGGCATTCTGATTTTCTCTCACCGTTTGTGTTATCGGGGAAATCACAATCGTTGGGGTTGAAATCGATTTCCCTGGTTCTCCCTTTGCTCCCGGAAAACCCCTGGGACCTTGGATTCCTCTTCCTCCCTGTGTTCCCTTTTGACCAGGTGGGCCACTGATTCCCAATTTTCCATGCGGGCCTGGATTTCCTATTGGTCCACGTGATCCTTTTCGTCCCGTGTTTCCTCGCGGTCCTCTCTTACCACGTGAACCTTTTAGGCCTGGCATTCCCGGTGGGCCTTGCACACATATTTGTTCTTTGGTTGAACAAAATGCCTTTGGCGTTAAAGAGGTCAAGGTCTTGTTGATCTCACTTTTCACAGCATCCACAATAAACTTGTGACTGTCTGTCTCCGGGCTGCTTTTAATTAGCCTTCGGGCTCTTAGCTTTTCGGTTTTATCTGTCAACAGGAAAAATCGCTTTATTATTAAGTTAAAAGTGGGACCCGATGCGACATTTATACAATCGAATGACGTCAAAATGAACAGTAAACGTCGCAAAAGATCCCGTCACTAATCTTCTTGTAACTCTGGCACCAAACATCCCAGCTTCTTGGCTCGCCTCTCATCCAAAGATGAAATGAAGCCAAGAAATTTAAAGCTTAGTTACAAAAAAAGTTTAAGTCCTCTGCACTATTTTGTCACTAGATACAGACCACGATAACTGGCATTCATGATCAGACGAAATCAACTTCAGTTCAAAAAAAAAAGTACTGGCTACTTATTAAGTAACAGATGAATGCTTGAAAAACGTTTCCTGGTATGCATGCAAATTTAAACCTCGTCATGAGGGCTGGGATATTTCTGAATCCTTTAAGTTTCTTTACAGTGGGTTTTGTTTCACATTATAAGAAATATATACCAAATGTTTTGGCGCTCTTCCAGAGAGAGCTCTAATCCGGATCCTGATCCGAGAAAATAACATAAGTTCATTGGCATGTTAACGTTATCCAAGTTCGTAGCCTTCGATCAGGCTCTTCTTTTTAGAGACTGCGTGAGTCGTAAAAATGGCAGCGAAAAACGCAGGATAGCCGCGACTTCTCCTCGCGGCTTTCGCGCGCCACTTCTGAGACGCTTACATTTTAATGCTGTTCCCGAAGGCTAATAAGGATTTACTGCTTCAAGTGTGAAGCGTAATCAATCTAGGCAATAGATTCTTGGTCTATTCCAAAGACCAAAGCAATTCATAAGTGAATTCAAAATCATAATAACGCAACTTGGAGGAATCACATACATATTTCGTCCCGCTCTTGAACAATCCAAACCGTTTAACTAACCTGTCTCCGCATCTCTGAGATGTGAATCTCTCTCTTTGCGGCCCAATCCGAAGGCAGCAGTGTCCCTTTTCTCAATCCTTTTCTCTGATCTTTCACGATCAGTTTTTGGGATACGAACTTCCGCAAAAAGATTCTCGATAGTGTCAACTCGCTTGTTCACAATCTCAACGCGAACCAACACTGTGATGCAGATCAAAGCAGAAATGAACGACACGAGATGAGGGAACCTAGGCGAGCAACTACGAGTTTCGTGGCACGCGGAGTTCCCTTGTTTCTCCGCCATGACGAATACGCAATAGCAAAGGAACTGATACAATGCCAGCTGTGGTCGAAGAATGTAAGGTACATGACCCCAGCTTCCTGTTGATCTGCCAGGTTAGAACGAACGTTTTAATCCGGTGTAAATGATTTCCGGATTTAATAACAGAAACCGGGTGCCACAATTTCCTTTATATCTGCGGCAACGCCGAGGTTCTAAGCCATCAAACGTCGTAATCCTCTTTGTTTTTCTTACATCAAAAACATGTTAAAGGATCAGCTTTCCAACAGCAGCAGTTTGCAGTTTGACGACCGGCTTTTCGGGCCCGAAAAGTTCTCGGGACTTTCTAGAAACAAGCCAATTTGAAAGGGTCCGTTTCTCGAAATTTCCGAAACTTTACGGGCCATTTTTGGGTGTCATAATTCGCTTTGTATCTCAAGAACGAAGAGGACGTCGTCAAACTTCACAGTCATTTTTTAAGCATGTTAAAAGATCGGCTTTCCAAAACAAGCGGTTGGCAGTTGCACAAACAGTCAGTGTAAAACGCAGACGGCAGACAGCTGCAGACCGGGTGTAAAATGCAGACTGCAGACTGCAGAACAAGGAATGAAATGCAGACTGAGGGTAAAATAGATATTTATAATAAAAAGCGAGTCATAAGCATAAAAAAAAGAGTGTTTGAAAGACAATCCTGTTTTACATTTGTCAACAACTCACATTATCATGACTGCAGGTCGCTGCACCTTTTGGGGACTGAGATCATGGAAAATGAGATCGTTGAAATCATTTGCGCTTCCAGATGCATTGAAATGTTCAAAGTTGTTTCTCACACCAGTACATCGAGGGATATCGATTGATAACCAACAATTATTACTCGGAATACCTGAAAGGTATCCGAGTTATAGGTTGTTCACCATTTACCACAAAAATCCGGAAATTTCGGTTGGAATGTAAATGGCAAGCCTATTGTGGTCTTCCCGAACGAAAAATTTCCGGAGAAAACGGGATTTCTTGAAAGGTAGTCCAAAATTCCTAAACGGAATTTCCAAACGTGTTTACATTTGCATACTCCCATGATTTTGCCTCCCTCCAGACTGTATAGGTAACCTTGAACGGATTTTGTAAATGGTACACACCGTTCCAACTAAATTTCCCATTCGGGAGTTTTTAAGTGAAGCTATGATCTTCGCAGTTATGAACGCAATTTTTACAAATACGCAGAGAAGTCTGAAAAATTCAGGACTTCATTTGAACAAACCTATCACCAATCGGTTAGTGCTTGTAAATGGTAAACGACCGTAATCCCGGCTATGCGTGATAACCCCTAGGGAGAGGTTGTAATTGAAAATAACATCTTCCAGTTGCTAGCCTGCATAGCAAGCGTTTCCAGCGGGCGAGGAGCGAACTCTTTTTTCGGCCCAAAACATCGAAATTTGCGCGGAAACCCCACGGAAACGCTTGCTACGCAGGCTATCCAGATGCAAAACAAGCGAAGTCTTGAATTTAAAGGATAAACATAACGTACACGAAAGCGAATGAAAGGATACTACTAAGAAATTTTTACATCTCAGTGATACTGGCTTAAGCCGACTGAAACGTTAGATTGTTGCAAAATCCACGTTATCTATGTCTCATGCGTGTCAAAATAAATTAAATTGAGTAATTTGGTAATTACTCTCGGTGACTTTATTCAGCGCAGCAAAATGGACAGTAGCGGGGTGGTGATGTCATTGCCTAAAAGCAACTCACTTAACGAAACTATACGGAGCGACTAATCATTAAATTTAAAAATATATATATTTTATGGCTCAATGAACGTAAGGCTAGTGAAAATATCGCTCCCGCAGTCCCGCACTCCCGCAGTGGGAAAAAAAAAGAATATTAAATGGGTCTGGAAGTAGTGCACCCGCAGTCCCGCAGTCCCGCAGTCCCGCAGTGGAAAAAAAGGAATATTAAATGTATCTACAACTAGTGCTCCCGCAGTCCCACAGTCCTGCAGTGGAGAAAAAATAGGTCTAATTAGCTTAGAAGAAAAGTATCCTAAACATTCATAACAGCTAACCTTAGGCCTAATTAGGCCTAAAGAAAAGTTTTTAGGCCTAAGGTTAGCTATTATGAATGTTTAGGATGCTTCTTAAGTATTTATCGTTTCTTTCCATGTGTAAATATTTATTGAGTGCAGGACTACGGGAGCAGGCATTTAATGTCACGCAATCGTGGCCGGGTATTCTGAAGTTTAGCCAAAACTATACTTTTTCCTCTGGTCTGCAGTCTGCAGTCTGCATTTTACCCTCAGTCTGCATTTTACCCCCGGTCTGCAGTCTACAGTCTGCAGTATGCGTTTTACACTGACCGATTGCACAAATCCCGACTTTCGAGAAACGGGCCCCAGGTCGCATAACTTAGGGCCAGGCTCCTCTTCCTTCTCACTGCAGCAGAAAAAACTTCAGTGTCAGGTCACGAGATTCGTCGTGGCGCAAATGTGCACTGCACTGTGCTACACTCCTGGGTGTCGTCGATCGCTTCGTATCTCACGAAATTTATTCTTAAAAGAATCATGTTGACCGATCGAAGACTTCTTCCCATTAGTTCATGGAAGCCGCCCGAAGCTAGAAAACAGTTCCGAACAAATCCAGACATGGAGGGAAAGTCCAGTTCAGGATACTGCCTAGGTTACCTACAGGCGAATTTGGCAGTTCTTCCCTCTTCTTTAGCGGACGATTTCGAGCAGTTTTGCGAACTGAACAAAGCTCCATGTCCGTTGTTATACAAAAGTGGGATTGGAGAGGTAACGGCTGGAAATCTTGCTTCAGACTCTGATGTCAGGTATGACGAACCATAATCAAACAACAACATTAAAATTATCGGTCAGTGTAAAATGCAGACTGAGGTTATTATTGTTGAAAAAGCGCAAACCCTTTGGAAATGCTAACCTTAGGCATAAATAGGCCTAAAACAATATTTAGGCTTAACTGTTAGCATTTCTAAAGGGTCTTTTGGTCTTTTTCAACAGTTACATTATAATCTCAGTCTGCATGTTACCCCTGGTCTGTAGTCTGTATTTTATGCATCAATCAATTCCAGCGGTGCCTTCCCCCCCCCCCCCCCCCTTCCCCCCGGCAACCGCGGGGCATTTGCTCAAGTTGTCAGTCCCGGGGGTGGGGCATTCGCAATTTTATCGCGGCCCGGGAGCTGGGCATTAGCCTACCCTGGGGCGACCCCCGGGCATTTGACACACATGTTTTCGAATTAACATGGAAGAGTTTATCGGAAAAGACGAGGCCTTCCTTAAAGACTGGCTTGTCCGTCACGGACTCGAAAAACTTGTGGATGTTTTTAAAGGTATGTTTTCTCAATTTTAGGTATTTCTTCATTTATACTTGTAAGCATATGAATATTATAAAAGCGACAAGGTTAACTAATATCACAAAACAATCACTGACGTGAAGACTGCGTAAACAACAACTACTTCGCATTTCGCATTCAAAACTAGCCTAGCAATTTTTAAATTCATGAAAGTGGAGTTAAAATACAGAAGGTTTGCGAATTCAAATGATGCGGTCTTCAAGACCAATATTGCGAGCTTAAAATGCGATTCATCATCATTTAGAATGTCTTGATTTTTCACATCGACCAAAAAACGATCACCGACGTGAACACGTCTATTTCGATCCCGGGGGGCGGGCATTTGCCCTCTTTCTTCGTCCCCACCCCGGGGCATTTAGACAGCTTATGTGTCCCCACCCCGGGGAATTTGCCCATTTGTTTAAAAACAATGCTAATGCCCGGGGGTTAGTGCCGGGGGGGGGGGGGGGGTGAGCACTGCTGGAATTGACTAATGCATTACACTGACTGTTAAAATTATTTTATATCAGCAAAATATGTACGATATTGGCCTTCCTTCGATTTTTATGACTCAGAAAGCTTATTTTCTGACCTGAGTCCAAGGCTCTCAGTCTCACTGGGAAAGGAAAGGAACTTTATTTAAGTGTCTAGTCGTTCTAGCGCTGGAACATAATGTCAGGGACACTGTAAACTGAAATTATCAATTAACGCAAATCAAGTCAAATATTGGCAAACAACATTCTCCTGGATTGGATGTTTTCCAATTTCAGTCGTAATCCCAACCCCAAATTCTCTTAGATTAATATATTCTAGATTGTAACTTCCTCTTATAGTCCAGATGTGAGTGACAAATCCTGGCCTTACTAAAGGAAAGTTATCCCAAAATCTAAGTACATTCTAGCCTGCAAGAGCATCCAGTATTTTTTTTTTTGGGCTCTTGTTTCCCCATTTTGTTTCTCTAACCTCCCCGGTGTCTGACACTTGCATACTGAAGACTGCAGACTAACCCAAATGGGTGCTTAGACCTAAATATTGTTTATCAGCACTATTTGAAATGGGTGCTTTAGACTTAAGTATACAGTTAATCAGCACTCCTTGTAGGCAGTCTGCGGTCTGCAGTTGTCATACACCTACTCATGTATTAGGAACACATTAGTTTTCAGCCCTGTTACAACTGGCATTTACATGTATAATCGCTCTAATAATACATGTAGTTATGTCAATTCTCCAGGATCATCCTGAGTCTTCTGGATAGTGAATTAAGCCCTTGGTCTTCTTTACAGGTTTAATATCTGATCTCTTGGACAGAGACAATTTTTGACTCTTGTATTTATAATTTTTTTTCTTGAATCTATGTGTATAAGCAACTTCTTTCCCAGGTAAAGTTCTAGCCGTGAGTTTCTCCTTCATTGGTTTTACTAATCCTGTTAATTATATTTACAGGGGCTCCAAACAAAGCAAAAGGCCCATTATTTTTTTATATATAGTAGTAACGAAATAAGATATTTGTTACATGTAGCTCTCAGATAGTACATTTGTTATGACTGGCCAATTTATCAGACTGTGTGTGATTTATAAATGACATCCCAGTTCAGTTAAATTGAAATTAAACTGACAAAAGCGTGACAGGGCTATAAGTTATTAAGTACAGGCCTCAACCTTCCTTAGTCAGAGCCTCTAGATAATATATTTTGCAATGGTGCGCTGATGCATAATTGACCCCAAATCACACCCTATTGCATAATTCACTAATTTCTGCACAATGCTGCATAATTCACGCTAAGAGCGGAGTAGGAGACAACGCTTTAAAACGCCACCTCATTGCAATTTACCTCTCAGCGTAACGAAATGTCCTTGAATCGATTGAAATATGATAGTACCTCAGAAAGTCTTTGCAGCCTCACCATGAGGTAAGTAGTTGCCATTCTACCCAAGTGGTCTGCCACGTCACCTACTACTGCAGAACAAAAACAATTTGAGTTGCAATGTGTTAGCCATTCAGAATCGTCAATATATTCAATTCTCTTTTCACGAAAAATCTTGGCTTAACCCATTGACTCCAAGGGATTCCCCATTGAGGAGTAAAATTGTCTGGCATTAGACAGAGTAAAATACTAAGTCTGGCCGGTTTAGGCTGGTTTGGACGTCGAAGGGTTAACACTAACAATATGAAGTTATTTCTCTTCTAAGTGACAAATTTATTGCAATGGATAAGTTTTTAGTGAAATTGGCTACTATTCCGAAAAGAAGAAGGGTGCTCGTCTTCCAAATAAAATTACAGTATCAGAACAGGCCAATAAACTACCCAGATGGTACAGTATGTTCTGTTGTTTCTCAGTGTACAAAATGTCTTTTTAGCAGTGCAGAAGATAGTTTTTAACCCTAGAACTGATAATAACAGCTACAAATAAGCTAAAGAAAATCACACAATTTGCTGCGTAATCAGCCATGCAATGCCACATAATTTACAATTTTTTAACCGCACTTTATCAGATGCTTTGCTTAGTGGTATCTGTGCAATTCAATATTTATTGTGATTTTAAACCTGCGTGGACACCTTGCTTCCCCCCCCCCCCCCCCTCACCCTCTCCCTTGTCAATTTGTTGTGGATATGCAACTGCTTAAAGGGAGGCAATTTCTTGAAGTTAATGTCATTGACATTAGCAATTCAATGGCCTTTGTATCGTATTAGCACAGAATGGCAGTTGGGAGATGGCACTCAAATATAGCATAACAATACTAATACACATGTATTACATGTACCTTAAGCCTTAAGATTTGCAATTAATAATTATAATAATATTGTACTGTAATAATTATTGTCTTGGCTATTCTTAATGTGTTGATAATAGCAGTCTCATCAATAAAGCAATGGCAAGTCACAAGTAAGAGAACAGCATCACACCATGTTCCTTCAGAGGCACTGGTATTGAAAGCACTTAATTACAATGTAGTTTTTGTTTTCGTTTACTTTTAGAACTGATCTCCAGTTCTACTGTGTATCGGAAAATGGGATCATCGCAAAGGAGATGGGTAGCCTCAGTGAATATTCCTGGAATGACTATGTGTCATTCTATGTAGGATGCAGTTTCTCGTTTGAGGAAGCATTGATAAATTCGGGAATTGAGATTCAAAATGTCACCGAAAATCGCAATGTGTCTATGTTTACAACCAACATCCAATGTGTACCTGTTGGCCCATTTTCTTGTCCCATGGTTGTATCAATGCGTCCCATTCCAAAAGATCAAGTTGAGAAAGCTGTTGTTGTTACAGCAGCTTATGATGCGATACATGGAACTCCAATTCACATTGGGGATCCGTCTGTGATAGGAATATGCAACATTTACAAACCAGACTTTGGCGACCCTTCAGACATAGAAAGTCTTGTACCTGTATTTTGGGCTTGCGGTGTAACATCTTCACTGGCAGTCAGATCTGCAAGTGAGTAATTCTTGAAGTTTACCTAATCTGACTAATCTCAACAAGGTTTTGCAGTGAAATCTGAGATTGACTCTTCAGCTGCAGAAAAAAGGTCTTGTTGGTTTTGTTCTCTCCTGTTTGAGTTGTATCACAAAATGAATCAATACCAGCAACCATTAGATCTGCAAATGTTTGATGAGAGTCCTGTGGGACTTTGTCCCTGGACAAATGTACATTGTAACATTACAAACTGGATTAAGAACACGATTATGTTAGTCTTAAAACAGTAGAAAACGTTGAAGGCACATTCTGAATGGCTACTCAATCAAACAATGAATATCCTTTCTATTCACCTCCAAGCAACTTGCACAGGATTTGCACTCGAAAATATTGTAATCATTGTGGGAATAAATGAGTTAAAATCATCTTTTTGTGCTCATATACATGTACCAAAACAACTATTCACCTCAGTGTCGGTTGCTAGCGTTTGATATTTCACCACTAGCCACTTCAGTGAAATAGCTGTTACTATGTCTGGCACAAAAGCAGAACAGATGTGCATGCTCCTAAGTCAATGGTTAATTATATGGCTAAGAGGTGAATCCTCTTTGCTAATGACTAATGGCTTTTACTATGGTAGAGAGTGGAGAATATCTGGCATTTAATCAAAAGGAGGGATGTAACCCTTTCTCATTTATTTTTGCAGGGCCAGCTGTGTCCTTTAGCCACTATCCTGGCTCGATGTTCATTTGTGACATTACTGTGAATGACTATTTTACTGCACACAAGCCAGAACATGGGGAAGAACAGCCAATACTCGTCACTCTGGCAGATCACCCTTATCTTGCATCAGTGTGCTCTGCAAGTGCAAAGGCAAAAATAGATGAGCTTGTGAATTTTGTGAATTTAGCATGGGAATCTACCAGAAGAGGAGATGACTTGAACAACTGTTTGTCTGTTGGTGATGCTCTCATGAAGATAGCACTGAGACTGTCCCACGCTCCATCCATTGTAATTTGCTTCCTTCAAGAGAAAGAAAACTTTTCATCTCCAGATGCGTCAGCATCAGATTGTATTCAAGCTTTGCTGGCTCTTGTCCAAGCTTTTCAAGCATTAGATAAGAAAGTAACCGTTCTGACTCAAGTTGCTACACATTTACTTCAAGAGAAAATTGCAGCTTATGCAGCCAGTGGCAGTACAATCATTTCAAATCAGGTTCGTGTGATTAAGTGGGATGATAGCTGTGACATGAAGGAAATGCTGTATGAAGACAAAATAAATCACAGACTTGACACGATAGTTGCCTTAGAAGCAGCAACAAAAACAGAGAACAACATAACTGAAGGAAAGGAACCGGTGGATTGGTTTTTTGAGCAAGGTGAGTGATAATGGTCTGTTGGGTTCTCTGAAGACTCCTCTAATGTCCTTTCTGATGTTTTGATGTCAGAATGACTAGTGTCTCAGTTGTTTGATCATCGAAAAATTACATTAAAATGAAAAATAATAGTAATTAAAAAGTTTGAAAAAAATCAAAATGTGGAGGGTGTACATGTAAACTGCAGGTTGCAGGTAAGACGTGCAGGTCAGACGTGCAGGTCATTGTTTCATCGTAGCTGAAGCAACCCAAACCTTTACTCTTGCTAACATTGGGCCTAAAAGATAATGTTTAAGCTTTTGTAAAGGTTTGGGTGTTTTCAATTAAGGTAAAACAATGACCTGCATACTTCCACCAATCAAAATGTATATTATTAAAGAAAATCATCCAGTCAAAGGAGCCACTTCGGAAGTTGTGTTGAGTGATGTAACGAATCCGTTCGACTGTGTGATTGCGCCGCACAAAGCTCAGCCACTGTGCAATCTAGCCATGCTGGAGATGGTCAAGTGCAAGTTCATTCCGAACTGTCTAGTTACAAAGTAGCCGCAGAACATGGCTTTCAAGTACTTAGCGGAGGAAAGAGGATTCTCTTGTGCCGTCAGCCTCTAGTGATTCCGGCTTAATTATTCCCTTGAGTTAGAAGAAGTGCTGACCAAGAATCAAGTGAGGGTCTCTTCACCTTTTACCCTCAGTTCTTTAGGTGTCACACTGTAATCCCCTCGGAGATTTCTGGAAATGTCCATTGCAAATTGATGTAATTTTTTTTTTTTTTCAAATTTCTTGTTTTGCACTGGCGAGTCTGATCTGGTAGAGCAGATCATGATCAATTCTCGTTAGACACTCATACCAAAAATTAACTTTCAAAACCAATTTTGGTTTCAGTGAAAAGGTGGAATGTGGGAGTGGCCCGCGTCAAGATCACCACAAGGGGAAAGGAATTTTCAAGAGACGAAGCCATTTACGGGGACAGCCATGTATTAAGAACAAGCACATTAAAATTAGCTGGATATTCCCTTGCCGCGGCGCTGTATGTTCTATACAAATGCCCAGTTCATTCCCGATATGCGAGACGTGGTATTGGAAAAAGAAAGCACTTTCAAATTGCGCAATTTTTAGTGGAGGAACGCAGTGGGGTAAGGTCATTTTATTGTTATTAATAAAGCGGTTTTCAATTGAGTGTTGTAAAAGAAATACCAATATAACTTTGACCAATCACAGCAGCTGCAAACAGCGCAATAAACTAATGCAAATTCGTAGCAATACGCAACTTTCGTGATGGCGTCATTAATTTTGACTACAACTACCAGATTTCAGTTTGATTTTCTTTTCTTGTTTAAATTTTGTATTCCCAGCGGGGTAAAAATAACAATAGCTCTAACTACATGTAGCTTGAGACAAGGAAAACTTGAAGGATTCTGGTACTTGTAGTCAAATGGCGTCATCATGCAAATGTCCTACGTCATGTAACTAATGCTCAAGGCGCGAAAAAATCGCGCGTGCAAGTAGCGATTGGTTTTTGGTTTTCCTTCTCATTGGTTGATAAACTGGCGCGAGATTTTTTAGACCAATCACTAAGCGTAACAATTCGCGTAATTACTTTCGACAGTCATTTGCCGAAAACTGCTCTATCATCATATTCATTGTTATAAGTATATTTTCTTATTTATTTATTTATTTATTTATTTATTTATTTATTTATTTATTTCAAAGACAACCGTATTAATAGGAAGACATAAAGTGTAAAGGATTAAAATAGTCATTACGAAAGGAAGAAAACAATGGGCATATATGGTATAATGTGAGATGGGGAAAGAGAACAAAATTGTAAGATTTCAAAACAACCGAAACTGAAGTGGGGACATAGAAAATGAAATTAGACATTAAACATAGCTAAAAATGCATCTATTAAGCAATGTTTGAAACGTTCGGTTCATACATGAGTGACCTCTATTCCTGAGCGACCTGGTCTAACAGTGTGGCAAGAGATCTGGCAACGAGTTATCAATAGTTTGCTCGACGCCATTCCCATAGCTTCCTGTGTAAGATTTCTAAAAGGCGTGCAACCGGCGTCACCTCCTTACGGAAACAAAAACGAAATAGTTGCAGGGATGAGAGCATTCGCCTGCCCAGACTCTTTGCCATATGGGGTTTAAGTTTGTTGGTTTTCTTCTCTACCCCGAGAGGTTTTTCTCCGGGTACTCCAGGGGTGCTTACCATTTAGCCAAATAATCCGGATGGAATGATCGTTGCATAAAGGTAAACGATTTTCCGAATTTAATGACCAACCGGATGAGAATGGCGCTTACCATTTACTACACAGCATTCTATTCCGCATATTTTACTCGATCTTTTCAGAAGTGGCCTGGAAACGGAAGGATTCTCGCAAATGGTAAGAGCATTTCGCGAATTCTGTTCCGAACGGAAAAAGAGGACTACCTCTGGAGGTTGTCCACAATTTCCGAAAAGATTTTCCGGAAAATTGCCTTTCCAGTTGACCTCAAACCGAAATTTCCGGATTTTTTGGCTAAATGGTAAGCACCCCAGTTCTCCCCTCTCCTTAAAAACCAAAATTTGATTTGATTTGCGTTAATTTATTGACTTCAGTTTACGTTGTCGCCAATTAGTGCTTCAGCGCCAGTTAATCCATTCACTCACTCCTCCCTCAGATGCCCCGCGACGTCCCCAGTTGAAGAGTAAAAGCGTCTGGTGTTAGACAGCGTAAAATCTATTCAGTCTCACTCCCAGGAGTCAATGGGTTAAATAAATAAATAAAATAAAGTTTCTAATCCCTTCCTTTTTTGCTCCTTTTGGCATTTATCAACGCTACCCATTACTGAAATACCATATTCACCACTTGCACAATCCCATAATGCAATACGTTTGGGGGGGGGGGGGTGGGGGGGGGCTCTTTACATAAAAACAATACAAGTCAATTACTTCAGTGAACTGGATATCTATTGTTTTAATGCAAATACCCCCCAAGGTGGAACTGTATTAAAGGATTTGGGCAAGCAGTGAAAAAAAGTAAAAAGCGATCGCTATGTAAAAGGTAAACTGTAAATGATATGTTAAAAGACCCAGTAAAGCAATTTATTATTAGCGTTATTATCTTTTGAATGCTGTCATACATTTTTTTACTTGCAAGACAAATTGTCAAATTTCCGGAGAATCGCCACGAGACAACTGAGATGCATATACATTATTAATTAAAGTGTTTGGTGCGGGGTGATATTGCTGGTTTTCGTGTTATCATTAATGGTTCACTCTGTTAGTTAATATTATTAATGTTTTTTTGTTTTTGTTTTGTTTTGTAGGACTGCAGTCAAATTTTCAACAGCGTGGCAGAAAATTGAATTTAAAAAAAACTTCTATTGACTGCAAAAAAATAAATTGAAAATATACAAACTACCGTCAACGAAATAAAGCAAATAAAGATCTGAACGATGATAAATATATTAAAGTTATCTGGAAAAATAGGCTCCTGAGTCCGTGAATTGTAATCCTGGCCCGGGTTGCTCGAAGCATGATTAGCGTTAACCATAAATACCATGATTACTGAAAAGCCGGAAGAAGGAATCCCATAAACGAGAGAAATGGCATGTATAAAGATACATATTTTTATACAGGCAAAAAAAGTCGCTTGAGCTTTTAAACTAAAGAAAAAAAAAACTTTAAAAAGATCTTAAAGTCTGAGAGGAGACGGCTGTATGGAAAGTGCTTTACTACGTACATAGGGCACCAACATAACCACAGTGACGTCACAAACAAAAACAAAACACAGAATATTATTGGAATGACTGGCTGAGTTCATCCACTCGAGTAAATGTATCGAGATAGTCAACTTGTACGTAAATATCCTGCGTCCAGCCGCACAATTTCCCTTATCAGTATGATCAACTAATTATTTCTTTGGAATGAAGTGATATTCGCTATTTTCGGAAATCCCAAAATACAGTTCATTTTGGAGGATCATTTTGCATTGTCACAATAAATATCCATTTCAAGAGCAATTAACTTGT
>NC_090873.1:35875473-35890473 GCF_036669935.1 Montipora foliosa | reverse complement strand
CTCCCTCCACCCAGGTGTATAAATGGGTACCGGCGAATTTAACGCTGGGAGTAATCCTGCGTTGGACTAGCATCCCATCCAGGGGGGAGTAGAAATACTCCTAGTCGCTCCATGCTACAGAAACCGGTATAAGCTCCGGCTCTAATTGGCCATTAGGCTTGTAAATAGACTTTACTTTTACTTTACTAGATAAGTAGGAAGAAACCATGTTTTTTTTCGAATTCTTTTTAAGGAATGGACAATACCTAGCGAGCGTCCATCCAATTCGGGATGCACGCGGATAGTTTGGAGAGCACGAAGGTAGCGTAAAAAAATTCTCTCAATTTTCCAGTAACTCGTTCCAGCAGAAGCCATTTAACTCTTTCTTTTAAATAATTGAATGCCTCTTATTAAATTATCTTGTTGTTCGACGAAGTCATTAGTTTTTATCGTAAAATACTGTTAAATGGGTGGTTTTTTAGTGGTTTTTTGTATCTGGCGTAGCACATTCTTTTTTTTGTAACATAATACATTGTTATTCGTTACGCTGTAGATCCATTGTATCAGATGACTGACTGACACATCCTAAATTAACTCTCACATTCTATCTCTCGTGTCAGTGCAGTCAGAAATGAACCCCCTCAAAACTAACTTAAAGTGCACATAACTCGAAATTTAACCAACCATTTTTTTATTTTAAAATCTAAACTGTAATGGTCTAAGAAGCATTTCTGTATAAAAACAATCTAATTTATGTTCTGAGAACATTATCTAAAATGCGAAGAAACTTCGAGTATTTTTACTGGGCGAAACCCGGGCGAAATCTGCGTTTCATTTCGTCGTTTTGTTATTATTTTTTTTTTTTTTTTCCCTTGGCGGGAAAAGTCTTTCCTGTCCCTCCCCTGCAAAGTAGTGTCTTTGTGCGAAGAGTCTTCTGCGCGTATGTTTGGTAGGTTTGATACATAGATTTTATTGAAAAACAATACATGGCAGCCAAGGGCTGAATTGCGTGCCGTTAAAATGTAAATAACAAAAATTTCCTAAATATATAATAATGTTATATAATAAAGTACTTTTACGTTCGAAAAGCTATTTACAAGATCTAAAATTAATTTATACCGTATTTGTATTAAAACTTGACTTAATAATAAAACTATTTCTTGCGCGTTTTGTGTTTATTTTAGGAATGTCAAATTTGCGTGTTCGCGTAATCTAAAACTGATCTTACACACGTGATGTAAAATAACCCTAAGTCATTGCAGGGAACCTTGGCCCTTTTTAGCTGAACTAAAAAGTATAGCCTTTTGGCTGCCTTTTTGGTAACATCATTTGCATGGGTGTTCCATGATAGATCACTTGTGATTGTTATTCCTAGAAACTTTGCATTATCAACGAGCTCTAGCTCTTTGCCATGTTCCCTAACTGGCTCAAATATTGCCTTATTTCTAGCAAAAGAGATTCGGACCTCTTTGCATTTCTCATTATTGAGTTGGACTCTGTTAGCCAGGCACCACTCGGCTACCTTATCAGCAATAATTTGGACACTACTAATCTCGCCCTTTCCGACAACTTCAGATGCCGTAGTGCCATCTACATATTTCCAGACAAACGCGCCATTGATTACCGCCCTAGTTTCGTCCCCTGAGGGACTCCTGAGGGGACTGAGCCCCACTCAGAGAGGCATCACTCGGCCAGTTTGATTCTCTGGAACCGGTTACTTAGAAAATCAATGATCCAATTAATTACGCTAATAGGAAGATTCAGTTTACCTAATTTATAGATTAGAATGGCATTATCTATCAGATCGAAAGCTTTTCTATAGTCAAAAAGGATAGTTCTGACAGTAGATCCATTGCATCAGTTCCTGTGATCCACTCATGGATCATGCTGAGCAAGGCGATAGTGGTGGAGGATTTTGGAACAGCTCTGTACTGGTTAGAATCCAGTACCTTCATCACAGCTGGCTTTAGATGATCAGTTACAACAAAGTCCTCTGCAACCTTGGACAGACATGATGTTAGAGAGATGGGTCTCAGATCCTTCTTCACATACCGCACAGGCGTTTTCTTCCGAAGAGGGGTGACATCAGCATATTTCCAGGAGCTGAGCAAAAGCTGTTCACTGAAGGAGGCGTTCAGGATTATTTTTAACGGGAAGGCGATCAAGCTGGTTTGGAAGACCATCGGGTCCAGTAGCCTTTGCGAGATTGAGCTTTGACAACAATTTGTATCTTCTCTCTTCAGTTACCTCTAGGAATTTCGGGCAATCCTCCAGCGGCAAACGGTTCAGCGGACTGGTCAATCTGTATTCTTCTAGCGGCCCGAGGAATGCCTTGTTAATTGTGTTAGCAATTTCCTCCGTAATTCGATCTTGGATCTCTTCGACATCTGGTTTGCTTAACAGGTCGCAACTACGAGACTGCATTCCACTTAAGGAGGCTCGAAAGGGTTTTTCTGTTGCTATAGTGTTTGTGAAACGATGAAAGATACCAAAGAAGGATATTTCATTGTGTAGGAAAACTATAAATATCTTTGCAACTCTATTGTTGGGTAATACTTTAAGGGCAATTATGACGTCGTATCGGTTACCATGGCAACACGCCAGATCCACAAAAAGGCCCTCTAAACTTCAGTTTTTGAAAATTATCTGAAAAAATAAGTCGGTGACCTACCGTTTTTATTTCTTTGTTGGAAATCTCTCTAAATTCTTTAACTTATTAGAGAGTATGACAAAAAGTTATCTAGTACAATTTAAGATACATCGAAAAATGTTTTTTATAGTTTACAGAAAATTGTAGTAGATAAATTTCCCTGAAACTTTTTTATTTAAAGTGTCATCGTGAATGATACGTGCATGCAAAAAATCAAAATAGGTCACCGCGCAAAATTTCGAGATAGAGACGCATTTTTTTCCCCAGGTTTTATTTTCGGCTCGCGCGATTTACGCCGTATTTTTACTTCCGGTGTGCTGCAAGCGCCAATTTTGATAGAAATTTGATTAATTCAGCTGACGCGAAGACGCGTGTTTCTTAGTTATGGCGTGTGTAGGTTACTCGCGCGCGCAGCTAAAAACCCTTTCCAGCCTCCTTAATCGCTTTACCTCTTTCCACCAGGGTTTGGGATGTTCATCTTTCATTTGCTGCACTCTAGACTAGTAATAATTAGCCCTACATTCTTTTCTCTCACGGTTGACAGCGTTTCTATAGCACTTAAACTGGACAGAAGAAGCTCCGCTTTTAATAAAGGCCTCCTGTCCTCTCTGAATCAGCGAATTGCGCGGATCTTTCTCAAAGGCATAAGTAGAACGAATCCAGTACTAATCACTTGTTGAAAAGTGTTAAACAACTCTTCGCAACTCTCAAGGGAGGGGGGTAGGATTGCGTAAATTTTATCCGGTGGACACAGGAGAGCATTTAATTAACCTACAACGACGTCGAAAGTCATTGTAATGCGAATGGCGTTTTAGTGGGTCTTTTTAAAAAGGATACTCTTATGGAGCTCAAGAATGGAACATCAATTGGATGTTGAGTAATGGTCTTCGACAACATTTAATTAACCTACAACGACGTCGAAAGTCATTGTAATGCGAATGGCGTTTTAGTGGGTCTTTTTAAAAAGGATACTCTTATGGAGCTCAAGAATGGAACATCAATTGGATGTTGAGTAATGGTCTTCGACAACAATCTGTCGCCCGTCGAGCCGTAATCAAAGTGAGCTGTATTTCTACAATTTTACCAAGTGTGATGTTAAATTCTCTGGTAATTTATGGGTTGAACAAAGACAGAGAAGGAATCGAACACCTTAAGTGGATCCATGATCTCCGTTGTCTGGCTATTTGTATTTATTTGTTCTCAACTCTGCACAGTCTTCAGGTAAAAAAACGTAATTGCAAACGTGACAGCCAAGAATCATTTGAAAGAAAGCTTGTCATCTATGTTGTGCTTCATTATTCAAGGAAAAGGTTCTCAAGGAAAGGGTTTGATCCTGAAATTTATTTTGTTGCGTATGGTAATTTGACACGATTGGGTTTCTTGTCTTCACGCACGCAATGAAGTAGGAAGTATTTATTGCCTGTAATAGCAAATATGTTGTTTGTTTCACTCAATTTTTCGCTGGAAAAGGTGGCCTTTATGAATTCATCAAACTGTGTAATAGTTGAGCTTAACAAATTTACATACGTGCGTTGAAATGTGATACGCGAGGAAACAGGAATTTTTTCTCTCTGACAAATGATTAATCAGTAGCCAAGTTTTTAACCTCAGAAAAATATCTGTTTTGTCATTATAGTGTAACATGAAGTTTATTTGGGAAGCCAACAATATTTGTTTAATCCAATTGATTGCAACGACTTAGCAATGCGAAGATTGTTTACATTAAACTCATGCTTTTTGCGAGTCTTGAGTGTCATGAAATTACATCATTTGCGTGACATAGCCCCTTTTAACAAGATTTTTCAACAATATATCGCTTTGCGCTAACCCAAAAACGTTCAGATAGTAAAAAACTTCATATTTATTAACCATTTCTTTTGCTTTTGTTCTTGTTAGCATTGTGATTTGCGGTAATTTGCAAGTCTGTTTTTGTATCTTATAGATGTTTACATTTTCAATTAGCCAATATCAAAAATACCATAATACTCTTTGTTTGTCCCTCAAAATTTTGCATAAGCATTGTTTCTCTTGGGACCGTTATAAGTCCCAAGGGAAAATAACAACAATGCTTATGCAAATTTTTGGAGGGACAAACAAAGAGTATTATGGTATTTTTGATATTGGCCAATTACATGGCCGATGAACCTCGTGATTGTGTAATTAGTTCACCCTGAAGTCAAACTGAATAGATAGGTTTCTCAGGAACCAAAAAAAAAGGCTTCCTGGCCCGACAGATGAAATGTAATTAAAAATTAAAATGCTTAAGACGGAATTTTGGCTACAAAGTTCGTTCTTTTACTCTGAAAGCGAAGAACGATTAACATTCTTTCCCGTAGTTCATTCAGGTAGTTCATTAAGGTGATCACGTGCAACTTTACGATTGCCCAGAACGTGATCAATTTCTTCATTTTTACAGAATATCATGACCTTTCCCTAGCTTCATAAAAGTCAGAAACTTTCATGTTTTTACAATCGATATCGATTGTCAGTAATCTTTCGATGAGGATTCGATTCAGAGTTATATATAAAAGTTATGTTATTTTTTTCTTCATCTGTCTTTTGGCTTGTCTTTTACGGTTAACTCCCGGCTTTTACGGTACTTTTTGTTGCAAACGTAAAGCCAAAATATTTTTTGACCTGGCATCAGATCAGACTGAGAAGAAGAGGAATTATGAAGCGGAAACAACATCTTCAGTCCTTCCTTATTGTGTGAAATAAAGTTTTGCTTAGTGCAACTACAAGACATGCATGACATGCAGGAAACGTCCTTCAGAGCAATTTGCAGTTTTTTTGTAGACTATGCATTAAAAGAAGAAAGATGTGAATTTTACTCAAGAGCGTGTTTTGTTATTTTTAAACTGAATTTATTACCAAAGCTTAAAAAACTTAAAGACCTCGAAATGGGTCAGGACATTACAAAATAATTAAACGTGTGAACGTGTGAGCCAAATTCCCTCTGCTGGCACGACATCTAGGTGACCCCTCAAATGGTCTTAAATTAATGACCCCATACTTGAAAAAATTTAACTGGAACGCTGCGGTTCAATACCACCCAATTCAGTGTCTTCTGTTTTTGTGTAACCGACGTACCACAGGCAACCCAGTGTACGCTTCGTGGAGCGTCTCATTTTGGGAAAATATGAGACAAAGACCTGGGATCGACTTAAGGTTTTCACGTCATTTTTCTGTATTCAGTCTACATGCAAATATTTGTGCTTTGCTTTAACTCCAACATCTTTCTGCTGATAGCTTGTTCCTGGGTGACAGATGGGAAGATCCATCAGTTGTAAGATCCTAGAACCGTTTTAAATTACTTTTACAGGAAATATTCCAGAACAGAAGATAAAAAACTAATTTTGCAGAGGAAAGACTTTGGAAATGCTCCAATTTTCCAAACAGGAATCCAAATGCTAACTTACTCACTTTTTAATATCTTTCTTGTGCAAAATCCTTCCCCCATGTAGACACTCAAAGAGGTATAATGGACATCAAGTTCAAAATGACAAATGGTTACCTTAATAGGCCACTTGAGAGAGAGGTTTAGAGGACAAAGACAAAGAAAAGTTGATGATGTGTTGACATCTGTAACATTCATTGCAGCTTGTTTCTATTGTTTTTGCCCTCTCTGCCTCACTATCAAGCTGAATATTGATATTTCGAAAATGGAATATTGAAAAACAGTACAAGTTTAGCGATAGTTTTTTCAAGTTGTGAGATTTTTCTTCGTTTTTCGCCTAACCTTATTCAGGCTTTGAATCTAAAAACAAAACAATGTCAACTTCTCAAAATTAGCAACACCTTTGACAGTTAGTATAGGTAATAACATGATTTTCACTTCAAAGACGGACAGAATTGCACGAGCACTACGGGCGAGTGCAGTTTGTAGTCGTTGAAAAAAATTAAGAGTGTCCCATGTCCTTTGTCCCATTGTCCGCCATGGTGGTTACAAAAGCTATCCTTTTTGTAAGAAGGTACTTCACATGATTGATGGTTGTGAGTGGTTGTGTCCATGAGTGACTTCCTCGTTTGAGATTTGTCGTTAGTACCCACAAGCAACTCAAGTATAGGTGACTGCTTTCAAGAAATTATTTAAATTGGCTCTCATACCTCAAGAATGTTTTTGAAAAGGATATTCAATGACGTCGCAGGCCAAGGATGCACTTTGATCACTAGTGAGATAATTTGAATATTTGTACCATGCCATCCTCATTCCAGTTTCCGCCAGAAGTACCGGAACAACTAGCACCACTACAATACGAACCTCCTCCCCCTCCAGCCTGGTTTTTGAGAATGCCGCTTCCTCCACCAGAGTAGCCACCTCCACCTCCTGATGCTCCATTATCTTCAGAACCTCCTCCCCCACCACCAAATCCCCCAACTGCACCAGGGGGTGGTCCTCCGTTGTTTCCACTATTCATTGCCCCTGCTCGTCCTCCTACCCAGCCCTGTGCACGTGATCCACCCCTTTCACCATGACTTTGTCCTTTCCTGGCACACCCCTGCGCTAACCATCCCGCGCCAACTCCCCCATGGTAGTTCCCACCTGCACGGTTGCACTGACCTGGCTGTCCCCCAGTTCCCCCCATTCTGCTCTCAGATAATTCTTTTCCTACGCTACTAGTCCCACTAGTACCCACCTGACCATCAACCCCGTTGTATCCACTAGATGCACCTCCTCCCCCTCCAGCAGCCAGCAAAAGCACATTACTTGTTGTATAAACAAAGCTTCCTCCCCCTCCACCTGTTCCGGCATTGTCCTCTACAGATAATCCCAGTTCAGCTGCAGTCCTACCAGTTGATTGCCCTCCTGTCACCTCCACAGAATCTCCTCCTCTCTGTCCCACCACAATATTCAGCACTGTTCCTTTACTCAGCGTAAACGTTCCCTCTTTGAACGCTCCTTTGCCTCCGTAGTAAGTTCCTGGGCTGTTTCCGTAGTTATACGAGTGTGTTCCTCCTCGAGCGCCCCAGGCTTTGATTTTATAACGTCCGCTGTTTGGAATTGAGAACATTTGTATGACACCATAACGTCCCTTGCGACCATTTGTCGTAAAGTTTACTAGGGGATCTAACATAAGAATAACATTAAAACAAACCATTATATTACATATAATCTTAATCCAATAGCTCTAATCGATTCAATGTCTCTTGTCATTTTTTTCAGATATCATTATATCAGTTTGCCCTTTTACCAGCTCTGCATATGGATGTTTTTTTCTTTTTTTATCTCAACGCCTTAATAACAATACCGCAAACAGTATTATGATGCGACAGTTTTGTTGGAGTTGCCGTTATTGCTGCTCCGCTTACTTAATGAGAGAAAAATGTTACAAAACATTTGTAAATGAAAGAATGTTATGAAGTGAAGCCGAATCCTTGTGTTCAAACAAATACGTATCCGAAAACAGGTGAAAGGGAGACAATTCTCAGAAATGCTAGGATATTGTAAATTGTAAACTGAGGTTCACTTAACAGGAAGTCGTCATTGTAAATTAATTTAGTTATTATTATTATTATTATTATTATTATTATTATTATTATTATTATTATTATTATTATTATTATAAATCCATTTAGTAGTTGGTCCATTACAAGTTCATCCCTCGTGAAACATCAAATGGCCATGAGTTCGAGACCCGTTCAGTCCAGGATTTTTTCAGGCTTCTGAACAACTGCTTAGAGATGATTTTTTTCGATGGTGGGTGACTCGGAGAAACTTGGGAAAAATCCCAGTGCTCCTTTGCAGGAATCGAACTTTCGACCTTCCGATTGCTAGTTCGGAAGCTCTACCACTGTGATAGATGTTAACCCCAGTGAATGAAATGAAGAGATTTTTTTATCGATGGTGACTCGGGGATACTCGGAAGAAATCCGAGTGCTCCTTTGCAGGAGTCAAACCTATGACTTTCCGAGTTCTAGTTCAGAAGCTCCACCACTGTGATAGATGTTAACCCTAGTGAATGAAATTAAGATATTTTTTACCGATGGCGACTCGGGGATACTCGGAAGAAATCGGAGTGCTCCTTTGCAGGAGTCAAACCTTCGACCTTCCGATTTCTAGTTCGGATGCTCTACTACTGAGATAGATGTTAACCCCAGTGAATAAAATGAAGAGATATTTTTATCGATGGTGACTCGGGGATACTCGGAAGAAATCCGAGTGCTCCTTTGCAGGTGTTGAACCTACGACCTTCCGATTTCTAGTTCGGATGTTCTACCACTATGATAGATGTTGACCCTGGTGAATGTAATGGAAAAAAAAATTATCGATGGTGACTAGGGGATACTCGGAAAAATCCGAGTTCTCCTTTGGAGGAGTGGAACCTACGAACTTCCGATTACTACTTCGAAAGCTCTACCTTTGCGGTAGATGTTAACCCCGGTGATCAAATGAAGAAATACACTATCAATGGTGACTCGGGGATCCTCGGAAAAATTCCGAGTTCTCCTTCGCAGGGGTCGAACCTACAACACCCCGATGACTATCACGGATGCTTAAAGCTTGGTTTTCATTAGCGACGTAAGCAAAAGCGATGAATAAGAGCGCTTCACCATAAAACCAGGGTTGACGCAAGCATATACTCATGCGCAAGGATCAAAATGCGTTCGCTTGCGTTGTGTAAAAACGAAATACAGCATAAGAACAAGGATATTTGCTACGTCACTATGCGTCTGGCCAATTAAAACGCTCGTTCCAGATTCCCTGCGTCTGAGCATTTGAGCAAAATGGCGAATGATTTGGTTGACTGATGCTTATGTCGACGTTCGTTTTCACTGAGAATAAGCTACTTATGCTTGCGCTTGTGCTTACGTTGCTAGTGAAAACCAGGCTTAAGTTGTTTCAGAAAAGTGCAATAATCGTCAAGTTCCGTTTAGGTACCTTCTACTTTCAATGTCATCGTAGTTGAGATAGTATAGAACAGCAACTTGGCTTCACAAATGTAAGATCCAGAGTCATTCTTCTCCAAAGAAGAAATTTCCAACGATCCATTTTTCACTTTCATTCGTCCCCATTCCCAGGCACCCCCAACGCGTCTCCACGAAATCGAGGCTTGAGCGGTTGCGTAGCAGTTCGTCGACAATGTTTGACCAGTCAGTTTTCTAATTGCTCTAGGTGGTTTAGTGATGAACTTTGGTGGAGGCCAGACGACTAATGTAGTAACTGCGGAAGCTTCCCCGAGATCATTCTTGGCCTTGCATTGATAGGGACCTGTGTCGATTTCCATGGCACCAACTAACGTCAATGATCCCTTACCATACACAGCTCTCTGTCTCGACAAAACGCCACTTAATTTCTTCCATGTCACAACGGGAACGGGAAATCCAGTCACGCGACAGCGTGGAAGCGTGACATTTTGGCTGGTTTTCACGTAAGTGGGACCTGGGACCAGTTGAACACGCGGAGCCGCTGAGTGAAAATAAATTTATTTTACTTGGGACCTCTTTTTCTCCTTTTATTGGAAAGTAGTTATTCTCTGATAATTTCCCTATGCTTTTAACACTCCAAAAACAGACACCCTTTCCCATTTATGACAGCTACAAGCTATGTTTGTAAGTATTCAAGGTACAAAGGAAGAAAAGCCATCTTTGAAAGCGCGCTTTAGTTGCGCTTCGAAAAATTGGAGAATTGCCAGCTAGTAGGGCAAATATTAAAAAAAGAAAGAAAAACAAAAACAAACAAACAAACAATGACCAAAAATTCTGGGAAATGTTTAATTTCTACTATTTCCTCCAACAATGTCTAATTCAGTGTCCGATGGATGGGACATACATGCACATTGCATGAGCATGTCTCTTCTTTCGAATGAAAATTCTGACTGTTCGAAACAGCTCTCTTTCTTCCTTTCCTGATCTTTTCCAGCCCATTTAATTTGTGCAGAAAAGAAATTGCCCAGAGTACACTTAACGTCAAGACGATTATAACAGGCGCTTGTTGGTTTATCTGCACCACGTCCAATCATCAATAAAATGAAACCCCTCACAAGTAACTTAAAATGCACATTACTCGAAATTTTACCACCATTTTTTTATTATAAAATCTAATGGTCTAAGAAGCATTTCTGTACAAAAAGAATTTAATTTCTGTCCCGAGAACATTACCTAAAATGCGAAGAAACCTCACGTGTTTTTACTGGGTTGCCAGACCCAGTTGGAATCTGCGTTTCATTTCGTCGTTTTCTTATTATTATCATCATTATTATTATTATTATTATTATTATTATTGTTATTATTTTTTTTTTTTTCCAATATCGGGAAAGGTCTCCCACCTGCAAAGTAGTGTCTTTGTGCGAAGAGTTTTCTGCGCGTATGTTTGGTAGGTTTGAGGGGAGAGAATTGCGTAAATTTTATCCGGTGGACACAGTAGAACATTTAATTAACCTACAATGGCGTCGAAAGTCATTGTAGCGCGAATGGCGTTTTAGTGGGTCTTTAAAAAAAGATACCCTTATGGAGCTCAAGAATGGAACGCCAATTGGATAAACAAAACAGGAAGTGAAAAATAAATATCTGGAATCTTAAAAGCGACGAGTAATGGTCTTCGACAACAATCTTTCGCCCGTAGAGCCATAATCAAAGTGAGCTGTATTTCTAAAATTTTACCAAGTGTGACCTTATGTACAACACTGAAACCAAATGGAAAATTCTCTGGTAACTTATGGGTTCAACAAAGATGGAGAAGGAATCGAACGCCTTAAAAGGATCCGTGATCTCTGTTGTCTGGCTATTTGTATTTATTTGTTCTCAACTCTGCACAGTCTTCAGGTAAAAAATAATTGCAAATGTGACAGCCAAGAATTATTTGAAAGAAAGCTTGTCATCTATTTTGTGCTTCATTATTCAAGGAAAAGATCCTTCAGGAAAGGGTTTGAACCTGAAATTTATTTTGTTGCGTATGGTAATTTTACACGATTGAGTTTCTTCTCTTCACGCTCGCAATAAAATAGGAAGGGTTTATTGCCTTTAATAGCAAATAATTTGTTTGTTTCAATAATTTTTTCGCTGGAAAAGGTGACCTTTATGAATTCATCATGTTGTGTAATAGTCGAGCTTAACAAATTTACATACTTGCGTTGAAATGTGATTCGCGAGGAGACAGAAATTTTTTCTCTCTGACTATTGATTAAATCAGTAGCCAAGTTTTTAACCTCAGAAAAATATCTGTTTTGTCATTATAGTGTAAAATGAAGTTTATTTGGGAAGCCAAAAATATTTCTTCAATTAACTTTCTGGTTAATCCAATTTATTGCAACGACGTGCCAGTGCGAAGATTGTTTACATTAAACTCATGCTTTTTGCGAATTTTAAGTGTCATAAAATTACATCATTTGCGTGGCATAGCTCCTTTATCAGGAAGTATTTTCAACAATGTATCGCTTTACTCTAACCCAAAAACGTTCAGATAGTAAAAAACTTCATATTTATTAACCATTTCTTTTGCTTTTGTACTTGTCAGCATTGTGATTTGCGATAATTCGCAAGTCTGTTTTTGTATCTCATAGATGTTTAGATTTTCAATTACATGGCCGCTGAACCTCGTGATTGTGTAATTAGTTCACCTAGAAGTCAAAATAGATACGTTTCTCAGGAACCCGACAAAGAAGGCTTCCTGACCGGACAAATGAGAATTCGATTCAGAGTTATATATAAAAACTATGTTGTTTTTTTCTTTATCTGTCTTTTGGCCTGTCTTTTACTGTTAACACCCGGCTTTGACGGTACCTTTTGGTGGAAACGTAAAGCCAAAAAATGTTTTGGTCTGGCATCAGATTAGACTGAAAAGATGAGGAATTATGAAGCGGAAACAACATCTTCAGTCCTTCCTTATTGTGTGCAATAAACGTTTGCTTAGTGCAACTGCAAGACATGCATGACATGCAGGAAAACGTCCGTCAGAGCAATTTGCAGTTTTTTTTACAGACTATTCATTAAAAGAAGAAACGTGTGAATTTTACTCAAGAGCGTGTTTTGTTATCTTTAAACTGAATTTATTACCAAAGCTTAAAAAACTAAAATACCTAAAAATGGGACAGGACATTACAAAATAATTAAACGTGTGAACGTGTGAGCCAAAGGGCCTCTGCTGGCACGACATCTAGGTGACCCCTCAAATGGACTTAATGACCACCCACTTGAAAAAATTAACTGGAATGCTGCAGATCAATACCAACCAATTCAGTATCTTCTGTTTTTGTGTAACACGTACCACAGGCAACCCAATGTACTCTTTATGGAGCGTCTGGTTTTGGGAATCTGGCCTGGAATCGTGTTAAGGTTCTGACGTCATCGGTTGTGTAAAGATGCAGACTTCTGCAAAGATTCAGTGTGGTGAAGAGCGTACATTTACGATTTAAAGCGGCAAAAGCCCGCACAGCAATATAGAATATTCCCTGATCTTCTTTATCTGCAGTTGCAGTTAGGTTATTTCATGTTCTTGGCCTTTTCCATTGTACAGCTTCGAATTTATTTTTTATGAAGTGACAGTGAAGACGATCCACAGGCAGGCGAGGGACTTAGTTTGTCTGTCGATTTATATTCCCTGAACGCGCTTAGTACATTCCACTTAATATCCGAGTTCTAAATAACATTGAGGAAATCGTTATTCATCGTCACTGTAGAAGTGGAACGATCTGACTTGAACGATATGACCGAGAATGAAGTGATCGATCGACAGCACCGGCTCTCACCCGTGAGAGCACATCAATTCACACTGCTCCTTCCTTCTCTCTCGATCTGTTGCAATCCTTGGTTGACACTCCGGTCCTTTTTTTTTGCTACGTCTATGGTTGGGAAAGTTCGTTTCTTAAATCTACGGACCCAGACACATCAGCTAGATCGACGCTTCGGGCAAACACAGAACCGAATCGAAGTCTTCGTAGGTTTGAAAACGGGCCGGTGTTTTTGGGCAAATTTTTGTCCATTTCTATCTTAAATCCTCCTTTGTAGGAAAAAGATGCATTGATATACTTGGGGTCAACTGAAATTTTTGAAGCTGACAAGCCCAGGGCCGCTACCAACACAATATTTTCCACTCTCCGATTTGTAATGTCGTTTATATTTCCCGCTGCAATCTAACACAACCGATGACGTCATTAAGACATTTTTGGCCGCGCGGGAAATGTCACAATTTTTTTGGCCAAAATGCCGAAGTTCGTGCTACGAAAAAACTCAATTCAGACATTTGTACGAAGATTCTAATAAGGAAATTCTATCAAGCCAGGCCTGAATTTTAATGATATGAAGTAAAAAAGGGTGGTAAAATTTCGAGTCATGTGCACTTTAATGATTGAAGATAGTCATGATGATAATGATGATGATGACAATGGCGATGATGATGATTGCAACAACAACTGCGACTTGGACTCTCGCTACGACGAGACAACGTTAGATGTATTAATGATGACAACAATTAGGCTGAGGTACATGTACATGGCAAACGTTAACCCCGAGAGATGACTATTTTTCGATAGTGACTCAGCGATACTTAGGGCGGGGGTACACCTGAAAGCCGTTTTCACGCCGCTTTAAATCGGTTTAATGGAAATATCTTGTTCGCGTTTCAAGCAATACAAAAACCCTATGCTCATTTCACAAATCAATGTTTTGGGATGTTTTGTAATTTTTTTACTGATTTTTAGGTGTGTTTGGGAGGAGATAGTTTTTTCTCAAAAGAGCTAGTAGTAAAATTTGGAGAAATAAGAAATATTTCAGATTTTATGTAGTTTAAAAATTAGAATTTGAAGTTAAAAATGATATATGGACACCTAAACAGTCCCCAACCAATCTGGTGTGCTCTTGGGTTGGGGGCAACTGTCTGTTGATGTTCCAAAAATAAATTTATTTCTTTTATCCCTTCTTTAAACCTCTTAAGATTCAATTCAAATTCACGTGTACCCCCACCTTAAGATTTTTTTTAAAAAGGGTTTCTTTTGCAGGAGTCAAATCTACGACCTTCCGATCAATACCGCTGAGCAATAGGAGACCCGTGGGAGCGAGCCCATTAAACTATGTAGGTTCAATAATTATGATGATGTTGATGATGAATTCCTGATGTATTTTATATAAAGATGATTATTTTTTGTTTCCGTTTACCTTCAACAGTTAGAATTGCCGACTTGTTCATTGAACCAAGCAAATTCTCAGCGACACAAGTGTACTTTCCTGCGTCTCCGAGAGTGACGTGACGACCCTCTAACTTTCCATCTGACTGATATCGGAAACGGTGAGTCCAGCTTCGATCAGACCTGAGCCATGTGACCCTCGGCTTTGGATTTCCTGTTGCAGAACACTGGAAAACGGCATTCTGATTTTCTCTCACCGTTTGTGTTATCGGGGAAATCACAACCGTTGGAGTTGAAATCGATTCCCCTGGT
>NC_090873.1:35862973-35870473 GCF_036669935.1 Montipora foliosa | reverse complement strand
ACTGTTGAAAGGCCCAAACCCTTTGGAAATGCTAACCTTAGGCATAAATAGGCCTAAAACAATATTTAGGCTTAACTGTTAGCATTTCTAAAGGGTTTGGTCTTTGTCAACAGTTACATTATAACCTCAGTCTGCATTTTACCCCTGGTCTGTAGTCTACATTTTACACTGACCGTTAAAATTATTTTATATCAGCAAAATATGTACGATATTGGCCTTCCTTCGATTTTTATGACTCAGAAAGCTTATTTTTTGACCTGAGTCCAAGGCTCTCAGTCTCACTGGGAAAGGAAAGGAACTTTATTTAAGTGTCTAGTCATTCTAGCGCTGGAGCATAATGTCAGGGACACTGTAAACTGAAATTATCAATTAACGCAAATCAAGTCAAATGTTGGCAAACAACATTCTCCTGGATTGGATGTTTTCCAATTTCAGTCGTAATCCCAACCCCAAATTCTATTAGATTAATATATTCTAGATTGTAACTTCCTCTTATAGTCCAGATGTGAGTGACAAATCCTGGCCTTACTAAAGGAAAGTTATCCCAAAATCTAAGTCCATTCTAGCCTGCAAGAGCATCCAGTATTTTTTTTTTTGGGCTCTTGTTTCCCCATTTTGTTTCTCTAACCTCCCCGGTGTCTGACACTTGCATACTGAAGACTGCAGACTAACCCAAATGGGTGGTTAGACCTAAATATTGTTTATCAGCACTATTTGAAATGGGTGCTTTAGACTTAAGTATACAGTTAATCAGCACTCCTTGTAGGCAGTCTGTGGTCTGCAGTTGTCATACACCTACTCATGTATTAGGAACACATTAGTTTTCAGCCCTGTTACAACTGGCATTTACATGTATAATCGCTCTAATAATACATGTAGTTATGTCAATTCTCCAGGATCATCCTGAGTCTTCTGGATAGTGAATTAAGCCCTTGGTCTTCTTTACAGGTTTAATATCTGATCTCTTGGACAGAGACAATTTTTGACTCTTATATTTATAATTTTTTTTCTTGAATCTATGTATATAAGCAACTTCTTTCCCAGGTAAAGTTCTAGCCGTGAGTTTCTCCTTCATTGGTTTTACTAATCCTGTTAATTATATTTACAGGGGCTCCAAACAAAGCAAAAGGCCCATTATTTTTTTATATATAGTAGTAACGAAATAAGATATTTGTTACATGTAGCTCTCAGATAGTACATTTGTTATGACTGGCCAATTTATCAGACTGTGTGTGATTTATAAATGACATCCCAGTTCAGTTAAATTGAAATTAAACTGACAAAAGCGTGACAGGGCTATAAGTTATTAAGTACAGGCCTCAACCTTCCTTAGTCAGAGCCTCTAGATAATATATTTTGCAATGGTGCGCTGATGCATAATTGACCCCAAATCACACCCTATTGTATAATTCACTAATTTCTGCACAATGCTGCATAATTCACGCTAAGAGCGGAGTAGGAGACAACGCTTTAAAAGGCCACCTCATTGCAATTTACCTCTCAGCGTAACGAAATGTCCTTGAATCGATTGAAATATGATAGTACCTGAAAGTCTTTGCAGCCTCACCATGAGGTAAGTAGTTGCCATTCTACCCAAGTGGTCTGCCACGTCGCCTACTACTGCAGAACAAAAACAATTTGAGTTGCAATGTGTTAGCCATTCAGAATCGTCAATATATTCAATTCTCTTTTCATGAAAAATCTTGGCTTAACCCATTGACTCCAAGGGATTCCCCATTGAGGAGTAAAATTGTCTGGTGTTAGACAGAGTAAAATACTAAGTATGGCCGGTTTAGGCTGGTTTGGACGTCGAAGGGTTAACACTAACAATATGAAGTTATTTCTCTTCTAAGTGACAAATTTATTGCAATGGATAAGTTTTTAGTGAAATTGGCTACTATTCCGAAAAGAAGAAGGGTGCTCATCTTCCAAGTAAAATTACAGCATCAGAACAAGCAAAAAAACTACCCGGATGGTATGTTCTGTTGTTTCTCAGTGTGCAAAATGTCTTTTTAGCAGTGCAGAAGATAGTTTTTAACCCTAGAACTGATAATAACAGCTACAAATAAGCTGAAAAAATTTACACAATTTACTGCGTAATCAGCCATGCAATGCCACATAATTTACAATTTTTTAACCGCACTTTATCAGATGCTTTGCTTAGTGGTATCTGTGCAATTCAAAATTATTGTGATTTTAAACCCGTGTGGACACCTTGCCTCCCCCCCCCCCCACCCCCTCCCCTGTCAATTTGTTGTGGATATGCAACTGCTTAAAGGGAGGCAATTTCTTGAAGTTAATGTCACTGACATTAGCAATTCAATGGCCTTTGTATCGTATTAGCACTGAATGGCAGTTGGGAGATGGCACTCAAATATAGCATAACAATACTAATACACATGTATTACCTTAAGCCTTAAGATTTGCAATTAATTATTATAATAATATTGTATTGTAATAATTATTGTCTTGGCTATTCTTAATGTGTTGATAATAGCAGTCTCATCAATAAAGCAATGGCAAGTCACAAGTAAGAGAACAGCATCACACCATGTTCCTTCAGAGGCACTGGTATTGAAAGCACTTAATTACAATGTAGTTTTTGTTTTCGTTTACTTTTAGAACTGATCTCCAGTTCTACTGTGTATCGGAAAATGGGATCATCGCAAAGGAGATGGGTAGCCTCAGTGAATATTCCTGGAATGACTATGTGTCATTCTATGTAGGATGCAGTTTCTCATTTGAGGAAGCATTGATAAATTCGGGAATTGAGATTCAAAATGTCACCGAAAATCGCAATGTGTCTATGTTTACAACCAACATCCAATGTGTACCTGTTGGCCCATTTTCTTGTCCCATGGTTGTATCAATGCGTCCCATTCCAAAAGATCAAGTTGAGAAAGCTGTTGTTGTTACAGCAGCTTATGATGCGATACATGGAACTCCAATTCACATTGGGGATCCGTCTGTGATAGGAATATGCAACATTTACAAACCAGACTTTGGCGACCCTTCAGACATAGAAAGTCTTGTACCTGTATTTTGGGCTTGCGGTGTAACATCTTCACTGGCAGTCAGATCTGCAAGTGAGTAATTCTTGAAGTTTACCTAATCTGACTAATCTCAACAAGGTTTTGCAGTGAAATCTGAGATTGACTCTTCAGCTGCAGAAAAAAGGTCTTGTTGGTTTTGTTCTCTCCTGTTTGAGTTGTATCACAAAATGAATCAATACCAGCAACCATTAGATCTGCAAATGTTTGATGAGAGTCCTGTGGGACTTTGTCCCTGGACAAATGTACATTGTAACATTACAAACTGGATTAAGAACACGATTATGTTAGTCTTAAAACAGTAGAAAACGTTGAAGGCACATTCTGAATGGCTACTCAATCAAACAATGAATATCCTTTCTATTCACCTCCGAGCAACTTGCACAGGATTTGCACTCGAAAATATCGTAATCGTTGAGGGAATAAATGAGTTAAAATCATCTTTTTGTGCTCATATACATGTACCAAAACAACTATTCACCTCAGTGTCGGTTGCTAGCGTTTGATATTTCACCACTAGCCACTTCAGTGAAATAGCTGTTACTATGTCTGGCACAAAAGCAGAACAGATGTGCATGCTCCTAAGTCAATGGTTAATTATATGGCTAAGAGGTGAATCCTCTTTGCTAATGACTAATGGCTTTTACTATGGTAGAGAGTGGAGAATATCTGGCATTTAATCAAAAGGAGGGATGTAACCCTTTCTCATTTATTTTTGCAGGGCCAGCTGTGTCCTTTAGCCACTATCCTGGCTCGATGTTCATTTGTGACATTACTGTGAATGACTATTTTACTGCACACAAGCCAGAACATGGGGAAGAACAGCCAATACTCGTCACTCTGGCAGATCACCCTTATCTTGCATCAGTGTGCTCTGCAAGTGCAAAGGCAAAAATAGATGAGCTTGTGAATTTTGTGAATTTAGCATGGGAATCTACCAGAAGAGAAGATGACTTGAACAACTGTTTGTCTGTTGGTGATGCTCTCATGAAGGTAGCACTGAGACTGTCCCACGCTCCATCCATTGTAATTTGCTTCCTTCAAGAGAAAGAAAACTTTTCATCTCCAGATGCATCAGCATCAGATTGTATTCAAGCTTTGCTGGCTCTTGTCCAAGCTTTTCAAGCATTAGATAAGAAAGTAACCGTTCTGACTCCAGTTGCTACACATTTACTTCAAGAGAAAATTGCAGCTTATGCAGCCAGTGGCCATACAATCATTTCAAATCAGGTTCGTGTGATTAAGTGGAATGATAGCTGTGACATGAAGGAAATGCTGTATGAAGACAAAATAAATCACAGACTTGACACGATAGTTGCCTTAGAAGCAGCAACGAAAACAGAGAACAACAAAACTGAAGGAAAGGAACCGGTGGATTGGTTTTTTGAGCAAGGTGAGTGATAATGGTCAGTTGGGTTCTCTGAAGACTCCTCTAATGTCCTTTCTGATGTTTTGATGTCAGAATGACCAGTGGCTCAGTTGTTTGATCATCGAAAAATTAAATGACAATTAAAAAAAATTATAATTAAAAAGTTTGAAAAAAATCAAAATGTGGAGGCTGTACATGTAAACTGCAGGTTGCAGGTAAGACGTGCAGGTCATTGTTTCATCGTAGCTGAAGCAACCCAAACCTTTACTCTTGCTAACATTGGGCCTAAAAAATAATGTTTAAGCTTTTGTAAAGGTTTGGGTTTTTTCAGTTAAGGTAAAACAATGATCTGTATACTTCCACCAATCAAAATGTATATTATTAAAAAAATCATCCAGTCAAAGGAGCCACTTCGGAAGTCGTGTTGAGTGATGTAACGAATCCGTTCGACTGTGTGATTGCGCCGCACAAAGCTCAGCCACTGTGCAATCTAGCCATGCTGGAGCTGGTCAAGTGCAAGCTCATTCCGAACTGTCTAGTTACAAAGTAGCCGCAGAACATGGCTTTCAAGTACTTAGCGGAGGAAAGAGGATTCTCTTGTGCCGTCAGCCTCTAGTGATTCCGGCTTAATTATTCGCTTGAGTTAGAAGAAGAGCTGACCAAGAATCAAGTGAGGGTCTCTTCACCTTTTACCCTCAGTTCTTTAGGTGTCACACTGTAATCCCCTCGGAGATTTCTGGAAATATCCATTGCAAATTAATGTAATTTTTTTTTTTTTCAAATTTCTTGTTTTGCACGGGCGAGTCTGATCTGGTAGAGCAGATCATGATCAATTCTCGCAAGACACTCATACCAAAAATTAACTTTTAAAACCAATTTTGGTTTCAGTGAAAAGCTGGAATGTGGGAGTGGCCCGCGTCAAGATCACCACAAGGGGAAAGGAATTTTCAAGAGACGAAGCCATTGACGGGGACAGCCATGTTTTAAGAACAAGCACATTAAAATTAGCTGGATATTCCCTTGCTGCGGCGCTGTATGTTCTATACAAATGCCCAGTTCATTCCCGATATGTGAGACGTGGAATTGGAAAAAGAAAGCACTTTCAAATTGCGCAATTTTTAGTGGAGGAACGCAGTGGGGTAAGGTCACTTTATTGTTATTAATAAAGCGGTTTTCAATTGAGTGTTGTAAAAGAAATACCGATATTACTTTGACCAATCACAGCAGCTGCAAACAGCGCAATAAACTAATGCAAATTCGTAGCAATACGCAACTTTCGTGATGGCGTCATTAATTTTGACTACAACTACCAGATTTCATTTTGATTTTCTTTTCTTCTTTAAATTTTGTATTCCCAGCGGGGTAAAAATAACAATAGCTCTAATTACATGTAGCTTGAGACAAGCAAAACTTGAAGGATTCTGGTACTTGTAGTCAAATGACGTCATCAAGCAAATGTCCTACGGCATGTAACTAATGCTCAAGGCGCGAAAAAATCGCGCGTGCAAGTAGCGATTGGTTTTTGGTTTTCCTTCTCATTGGTTGATAAACTGGCGCGAGATTTTTAGACCAATCACTAAGCGTAACAATTCGCGTAATTACTTTCGACAGTCATTTGCCGAAAACTGCTCTATCATCATATTCATTGTTATAAGTATATTTTCTTATTTATAATTATTTTATTTCAAAGACAACCGTATTAACAGGAAGACATAAAGTGTAAAGGATTAAAATAGTCATTACGAAAGGAAGAAAACAATGCGCATATATGGTATAATTTTGCAATGTGAGATGAGGAACGAGAACAAAATTGTAAGATTTCAAAACAACCGAAACTGAAGTGGGGACATAGAAAATGAAATTAGACATTAAACATAGCTAAAAATGCTTCTATTTATTAAGCAATGTTTGAAACGTTCGGTTCATATATGGGTGACCTCTATTCCTGAGCGACCTGGTCAAACAAAAGACAAGAGATCAGTAGAGTGCACGACGCCATTTCCATAGCTTCCTGTGTAAGATTTCTATTAGGCGTGCAACCGGCGTCACCTCCTTACGGAAACAAAAACGAAATGGTTGCAGGGATGGGGCAGTGGTGAGAGCATTCGCCTGCCCAGACTCTTTGTCATATGGGGTTTAAGTTTGTTGGTTTTCTTCTCTGCCGCGAGAGGTTTTTCTCCGGGTACTCCAGGGGTGCGTACCATTTAGCCAAATAATCCGGATGGAATGATCGTTGCATAAAGGTAAGCGATTTTCCGAATTTACTGACCAACCGGATGAGAATGGCGCTTAACATTTACTACACAGCATTCCATCCCGCATATTTCACTTGATCTTGTGAGAAAGGACCTGGAAACGGAAGGATTCTCGCAAATGGTAAGAGCATTTCGCGAATTCCGTTCCGAACGGAAAAAGAGGACTACCTCTGGAGGTTGTCCACAATTTCCGAAAAGATTTTCCGGAAAATTGCCTTTCCATTTGACCTCAAACCAAAATTTCCGGATTTTTTGGCTAAATGGTAAGCACCCCAGCACCCCAGTTCTCCCCTCTCCTTAAAGACCAAAATTTGATTTGATTTGCGTTAATTTATTGACTTCAGTTTACTTTGTCGCCAATTAGTGTTTCAGCGCCAGTTAACCCATTCACTCCTCCCTCAGATGCCCCGCGACGTCCCCAGTTGAAGAGTAAAAGCGTCTGGTGTTAGACAGCGTAAAATCTATTCAATCTCACTCCCAGGAGTCAATGGGTTAAATAAATAAATAAAATAAAGTTTCTAATCCCTTCCTTCTTTGCTCCTTTTGGCATTTATCAACGCCAGCGAGGTACTGTCATATACTAGCAACACCCATTACTGAAATACCATATTCACCACTTGCACAATCCAGGGCGCGACGAAAGTGCTGTCCGATAGCCCGGGGCTAGTGGAATGACTTGTCGGGCTAGCGTTTTCTTATCGTAGCTTGCCCGACGGGCAAGCACCGTTGCTTTCTCTTTTCTGGTGATAAATTGAGCTTTTATACCAAAAAGTGTGTCGCAGAAAGCTCCTGAGAGAAAAGGATAACGTTATGAGGCCAAATGAAC
>NC_090873.1:35835473-35852973 GCF_036669935.1 Montipora foliosa | reverse complement strand
TAACTTTTACTTTACTAGATAAGTAGGAAGAAACCAGGTCTTTTGTTTCGAATTCTTTACAAACTTTAACCCATTCATCCCTGAGGCGACCCCCATTGAAGGGGTGAAACCGTCTAGCGTTATATCCCTCAGATCCCCACGCAAATTTTCGAAGTGTGAAGAAAACATTCTTTCCGAACAGATATTTCAAGGAAATCCTACCTAGGGTGGAATCGTTCAGAATCCTTCCTCCCCTCACCCTCCCCCCCCCCCCTGCCCCTCCTTCGAAGTATCATAAAGTAATCTTTTCAGTAAGGCAGAGATGCTCCACCAATCGTTTACCCGACTCGTTAAACTGACTTGAGACCCATTATATTGATATTTCATTACTGCATTGAGTGATGATAAATAAACGAATTCGATTAAGTAAATATTTCTTTGCCCGTGTATGCAACTTGCGTTCAAAGATATTTGATAAATTTATCGAATTCATTCGGTAATGTTGACCCTCGTGCCTTTTGGCAAAAAAAATGAAGTCCTGACGACAACCAGATGCGGAAAGACTTGAAAAGTAATTTTTTTGCAAAATAAAAAAAAAATCAATGCTTTCGTCCTTTTTTTAAAATCGGATGCGCGTTTTTATTTTTGGCGAGACTAAAATCATATAATAGAAATATATTAATCTGTAAACTATGTTTAATTGAAGTGATATTCTTACAAATTGTCACAAACATTCAGTCTAGGCGGATATCAACACTTCCTCCTTTTGCAATGTAAGAAATTCAATGTGATAATTTTATCGTAATATCGATATCGGCTGCCGGAGAATTCATTACTTAAAATATCCTATGAGTGCAGAACTAGCTAGATCAGGTCAAGTAAGAAAAAAATCTCAAATAGTACAGAAAAACATCATCGATATTTTTGCTTTCTTTTCGTTTTCGTCGACGCATGAGTTAAAATGAAAATTATTCGTTCAATAGGAATCACATTCGTAATCAATCGCAGTGCTAGGGTGTTTGATTGGGTCTTGATAACCACGTGACCAATTATCACCATGCCAACGATTGTGAGTTTAGGGCTTAAAAATAGTATCCTGATATAGCAGGTGGGTGAGTATTCGAAAGTATGAATTTTAATTTGACAGGCACAGTCAACTGTTTCAAGAAGTGAACCCAATTATAATATAGGCCAGTGTGCATTCAGTTGAATTCAACCGAAGCAACAGAGCACGTCGACAAGCCTTAAAGTATCCATCGCTTTCATAAATTCGTTGTGATTACTTCCACTGCTCAAACGAAGCCACCAGCATGTTGAAAGTTTTCGTGTACTTGATTCTAGCCATATCTCTAACAAATGCTTCGCCTCTGAGGAATCGATTCAGCGAAGATTTTGATGATTTTTCGAGGGAGACAATGCCTGCGAAAGAAAGCTCCGATGTCGTAGACTTTTACGATGCTTATTTACGCCGAAGAGAGCCCAGCGAAAGTGAGTTCTGTTTGTGAACAATCTCATGGTTTCTTACATACAGCCCTTATATTTGCTTGCAGTAGATTGCATGTTATTGTTTACTTTGTTACAGGTCGACTGGAAGATTATCTTCTGTCGCAACCGAAGCCAATGGAAGATGAAACTTATTCCCGAGAAATACCTGGTAAGCTATGAGTAATTTTCATGTATTTTTCTCTCTCATTATAGAAAAAAAACTTCGTTAATTCAGTTTCTTTGGTAATTTCTGTTTCGAGCAGCTAAGTTTCGTTGAAGCATCTTGAAAGAGCGTAATATTAATGATCCAGTGTTGCCAAAATGGAAAATATCATGATATATGATGTTATAAGTCCAGAACTTTACCGTCTCCGGCGGTCTTATCGGAAATAGTCTCTTTGGTTTCCGAGCACGTTAACCTATGATTTTAACCTATGATTTTACTTAATATGCAAAAAAAAACTCGGTTGAGAAATAACCATTGGGGGAGGACCGACAAGCGAATATCGGATATACTTAACAATTAAATGATTCGTAACCAGATGGTAATCCTCGTCATAATTCTCTTGGCCTCTGAATTGTTGAAAAGATATTATATTTTTTCCTATGTTATCAAAAGAAGTTGTAGATGAATGTATTACGTTAGACATCGAAACTCAGTAAAAAAGGGCATAAGAATTTTTTTTTCTTGTGCACGGAAAGTATACAAAATTTGAATAACAATTTTCTTGTTTTTGAAAGGCTGTTCCAATCAACATCTGTTCCTCACAAAGTGAACGCTAAAGATGAAAACCAAAAGGACTTTCATTTTCCGCTAGCAATATGGTCGGCTTTGGCAGTTCACGAGCGTTCAGAGACAATTGATGAGGGAAACATTTTAGATATGAAATTTTACATTCTAAGAAATAGTTAACTCCTGCCTTTTTAGATAACATCTATCAAGAGGCGGTCTACTAGAAGCTACTCCATTTTTAATTTCAAACTTCAGTGAAAATAAGTATAAAAAACGCTTTTTTTCATCCGAGCGTTTTCAAAATTACTAAATGCATCCAGTCACTCAATGAACAACTGTGCTTAAAAAGAAATCTTTCTCTTCCCTGTAACTTTGAAATTCATTATTTGTGTTTTTTTTTTTTTTTTTATCTAAAAGATCCCGAAAGAGCAAACTTTAAGAGGGAATACTTCTTTCAAATTTGAATCCGGCACTTATTATAGCGTGGCTCAATATAGCGATCACGTTCCAGATTGTGGTACCTTATCCACGTAATGTTGCAGAATCAAAATTTCATGAAAAAACTACGGTTTTGATCCGTATTAGCTATTCACTAGACTGTATAAAGGGCACAATTAATCATTTTGGGATGTATTTACATGCAGTATTGTCAAGCGGTAAAGAATCCATGTTCTTGGTGTGTTGGTTGAAAAACAACGTTACCTTGTTTGTTGACTCTGATTCAACATAACGCAACTATAAGAAGCCAACCACTCGTTTGTTTTCATAGAATGAAAAGGATAAATTATGGATTATCTGAATATGCAACATCGTTAAATTCAGGTGATATGCAGGGCGGGTTTTGATCCCAGAATACTCAACCTAAGCACCGAGTTATGCCGCCCCCTCATTCCAATTTGAGGGACAATTGAGAATCGTCGGGAAGCTACACAAGGACCCGCAACAAAAATTCTCCTTCCTTCGTGTGCCTAACAGCTGGCAATGAAGGTTTCATTTTTTTTTTCCTCCACATCGATTACAAAATTTGAAGTCAGTCAAACTCGTTGCACAAAGCGATCCCGTGCTTCTAAAACGAACACGGTTTAACGTTAACCAACGAAAGCAAAAGGAGAAAAACATTTTGCTTTTTGAAGCGACTTTTTTATTTATTTATTTATTCGCGCAATCACCAAAATAATATAGCTATAATATTGGAAACGCCAAAAGGTAAGTTAGTTACGTATTCATCATCATGATACAACGAAACCATTAGGAACTCTTTTTACAGATTTATGTGGATGGTGTCTCGACAAACGGGGCAGGGCTTTCGCACCCTCACCAAAATAATATTGGAAACGCGGCGCCAAATTCGGTTACCGACTTAAGCTTGGATCTAACTCTCCCTCTCTGCCACGGTGGTGGACATTCTGATGTTATGGGCTATGCTCTTTGCATATTACAGAATTAGAGTAAGAATTAGAAATGTGAGGAAGAGCACAAGTTGTTGGTGAGCTGCTGACCAAGATGAGCCGTGAATGTCAATAACCATAGGGTCCGTTTTCCTTGTAAGATTCAAATAACTGAGAGCACCTTTCGAAGACGTTCGTGGTATGAAAATATCGCATCACTGGCTTCAAGTGTGTTTTTCCGCATGGCTCCAGTCTTAGTTTGCATTAAACCAATCCTCTGCACTGAAGCAATGCGACTTTCGTTACAGACTTGACTGATTAGGGTGTAATGTGAAGGGCTAGGAAGATATTCTTTTGTTTTAGTACTAATAAGCCTTCAAGCCTCGCTGCGACGAGCAAATTCAAAAAGAATTTTAACAACGACTGCAAAATTCTCGTGCTCTCATTGGCTAATTTTTATTGTCAATAAGCGGACAGACGCATGGATTTATAATTTATGCGATAATGACGCGATATTGCACGCGTCAGATTGAAGTCTCTCGCATTTTTGTCTCGCGTTCTTCTCGTGTTTTGACTTAATTTTGACCCCTCTGCCTTTTTTTTATTGTAAAAAACAAATTGATGTCAGTTTTTCATGTGTCTGTCCTGTTATGACTAAACTGATGATCAATAACAGGAAAGACGCATGAAAAACTGCCATCAATTTGTTGAATTTATTTCAAAATGAGAGCATTAGGTGTAATTAAAGAATGTTAAGGTGGCCGTCATTTATGAAAGTGGTCTATAAGGGATAGACACTATGAATAGAAAGTCTTATAAATCCGCGGACACACTCTCAAAACTTTCCACAGACTTGTTCATTTGGCGACAAAAGCATAAAAGACCACGTATCGAAGACATCTCGACTTCATTTTCAAGTAATCGAAATAACGGTCATTTGAAATTGAAATGAAGTGTGTGTGCGTGTTGTACTTCAGACAGTGAATTGGTGCTGCGCAGTACAAAAGGTGTTCTATGTCAATACATTCGAGCGAATTTTGTCTTAGAGACAATTCGCGCAAAGTATTTACATAGAGCACTTTACTGGTCGCAAATTAATTCGCTGGCTGACGTATATTTCAATTTTAAACGACCGCTACTTGGAGCACTTTTAAATATGAGAATAAGACGACTTCAAAATGTCATCTTTAATCGCTGATCTTTGTTGCCACGTGCTTTTCAAAATGTTCAATGTGACTTATTGTTTGTTCTTTGCTAAAAGATATTTCCAAAGATCGAACATGAATCAAAATCACCGCTGGGTTTCTTCGTACGGCCCCTTGTCCAATAAGAAAACCACACTTATTCAATGAAATATGTCCCAAAGCGTTGCCTTCCCACTGGTTGGGTGAATGCTTGAATTGTCCAGTAGCAATGCTACAAATTAAATATAAGAGAATTAGATCTTTTTACCCCGGAAATGCCGGACACAAGCTCAAAAACAAACTCATCACTTTAATTGGCCAACAGATGAAATGGCTGCAGCTTTACGAGAACCAAGCCAAGTGCTTTCCAATAGCTCTCTCCTAAATGAGTCCAAAAGACTAAGGTTGCTGGAGACAAATCATTGATTTCTTGACTTAGGTCTTTGGAGGATTCCATCTTACGATCTGTTGTGGCGCTTTAATTCCCGAAGACTATAAAGTCCTTGTTTTTAAACCAATTTCGGGATAAAGACAAAGGTATAAACATAACGCACTTTTAAGTGTTTTCGAGGAGAATGAGTTTTTCGTTATGTCGCAGCATATTATACTCTAGTGTATGTACAATTTTATATTATGGAGCCTTTGTGAGATTTCTTAATTATTTTGAAACGATTTTTTTTCTTACGACAGATGACGACGAGGATAGTTACTGGGGCGAGTCAAGGAATGACGACAGCTATGATTTTGCACAAAGGAAAAGGTTTTACGATGATGAGGACGCAGCAAACAACAAGTTTGAAGAGGCTAATTATCGCGGTTACACCAACGACGCAGATGTCGAAGAGTCCCTTTACGATGAAGAAGAACTACCTGACGAGGGAGAGGGTAGAAGCGACATGAACGAGGAAGCCTTCGAAGATGATCTGGAAGAGGATAACGAAGACGCCAATCAAGAATTCAACGACGATTATGAAGATGTTGATCCTAAAGAAGCCTCCGATGAAGATGAACAAGAGGAAGAAGAAGAGGAAGAAGAAGAAGAAGAAGAAGATGAGCCAGAAATGGACATCAACTACGCTACTGAAGACGAAGCAAAAATGGACAATAACGAAGAGGATGACATCATGACATCCGAAGAGTTCGAGAATTCTAATGATGAAGCCAAGGAAAAATATACGGGAGACTTCCTGGATGAATCCGAAGAGGCCGAAGAAGGATACAACGATGAACCCGAAGAAGAAACTGAGGAAGAACCAGACAAAACGGCCGAGGATTCAGAGGACGAATCTGAAGACGAAACCGAAGATGAGTCCGAAGAAAAGTACCAAGATGAAACCGACGAAGAGCCGGAAGAAGCGTTCGATGAAATCGAATATCCCGAAGATGATCCAGAACCTTTGAAGGCAAAACTGTCAGATGAAATCCAAAGGATACGTTATCAAAACGATGATTTGAAAGATTCCGAAGACGAAGTCCAGGATTTCGATGAAAGTGAAATGGTGAATAAGGAAGACATAACCAGGGAAGAAGCCAAAAGCGATGCATCATTGAAGCAGCGTGATGAGCGCTACCAGCCAGCCAAGCGTCTGCATGAAAGTTTGGCACGTCTCCGGAATCTTCCCTCTGAGAAGAATTTGAAAAATGACCGAGAGAAAATAGGTAACAAATCCAACTATTATGGTGTAATTTGTATTAGTTAGGGGATACCTGAAAGTATCCTTGTGTGATCCTCTAATCAGATTGGGAATCTAGAACATGATTTCCGCATTGGATAACTGATACCACTGACTGGAGCCCCAAGGGCAGGCGGGGTCTGTTGGAGGTGGGGAGGGAGTGCTTTAAACTCATTTTCATCTCTGAGTTGTAAACATGGGTCCTCAAAGCCCCATGAAACTAATTAACTTTTCTGGACTTAAATTATAGTAATGTGGTTTATAATATCGAATTTTAAAGGTTATAATGTAGGTCTTTCAGTTTAAAAGAATATTCAGCATAAAAACCAAGAAACTTTCTGAAATAATAACCGCAAGTACAAAAATTGTTGAAATATTTTAAAATATTTGAGGAAAAGGGGAGAAAATTTTAAAATTACCTGTTCTGGTGCAAAAAGTTGAATTTTGTTTTTATTTATTCTTGAATATGTGCTAACACCTGTCATTTCTCTATGACGAAAAACAATGGCAATTGTGCTTTTGCATATAATTTATTAACTTCGGTCTTCGGTAGGGCTTGATTAACAAAAATTCAGTCGCAATTTTGCGACAAGATACGAATGTCGCGAAATCGTCGCGCTGTATAGTATTGTGTTCTTAGCGGTTTAGCAAAACACCATATGAGCCCACAATACTTGTGTGTAAAAAAACCGCTGAAAATGGCGAATAAAGCGATGGCACAGAGTTGTGCACGTAACATCGCAGCTAAATTACGCGACAATTACAAGAAAATTCGCGGCGAGAAACAAATAACTTTGACATTTCGTTTTTTTGTTTTAGCAAAGGTAGCAGCAAAGGGAGCAACTGCCAGCCCTTTTTTCGAAAAGTGCGGATGTCTGTTGTTAAATGTAGTTTAATGTAGTATAATACAATGTGGAAAATCAAGTCGCAAACTTGAAATTGAAATTGTTTCCCTGGTATTTTTCCCAGCCTATAAAAGAGTTTTTTCTTTCCGTCAAAAAAAAAAAACCAAACTATTTCGAACAGTCTGTAAAAAGAAACTTTGTTTGCACAAAGAACCACATAAAACCCTTCAGCGAGGCGGCCATTTCTTGTACTGTTGTATATGACCTATTCAAGTTTCCAGGCTAAAACTTGGCCGGATGATTGGCTTATTCACAATTAACGCACCAAATTTGGAGAAAATCGGTCCATTTGGACCCATGGCGCGCGCGGGGACCGGAAATGAGCTAAATTAGCTAATGTTCTTTACGATGAAATGCAAATCCGAACCATATTGATCGACGTACTTTTGAAGGGCAGAGAAACGTTTCTTAGCTGAAATAGATGCGATGGATTTCCTGTCGATCAAATTAATGAGTGAAAAATAACAATCGAATTTATCATAGAAGTAGACACCTGGCCCAACCTCAGTTGTTCAAAAGGTGGAGAACGTTATCCATTGGATAGCGCAATTGGCTTCGCTATTACTTTTCCACTGACTGGATCGTTATTTATCCGGCGGATAGTGTTATCCATCGTTTGAACAACTGGGGCCTGGACCTTTCAGACGGATTCAGAACAACAATAATTGGCACTTAACAATATGAGCATTCAAGGGTGATTGCCTTTTCGGAAAAAGCGAAGGAGGTATATAAAATTCAGTTGAATAATAATGCAGATATTAAGAGGCCCTCTTCAAGGAAGCTCTAGGAGTGACATACTCTGTAATGCGTGTCTAAGTGTCGACATTAAACTACCTGCCACTTTGGTGCTTTCCCGTTTATTATGCCGACATACGAGAACTGCTAGATTAACCGCATATCATATTCCAAGACCAGCTATTCCAACGTGGTCATAAAAAAATTATTTAATCTGGGAACTGTAATACTTGAACAGAAAAGGCAGTGACCCGTTTCTTTTTTTCTTCTTTGTTTTCACAGAGAAAGAGCTCGACTACTTCAAGAAGAATACTTTGCCCAACAAGGCCAACGTTGAAGATTCTTATGTATTTGCCAAGTAAAGCAGATCAACTGCTCACCAAGCAATAAGCGTGTAGTTATAGATTTTTTCTTTATGTCTAAGTGCATGTAAACATCGAGAAAGATTTAAAAACATTTGTTTAGGTGAAAAACGTACAGTCAGCAAGCTCGTGCCCGACTCTTTGCTTTCATGATAAAGATAGCGGTAATTTCTTGTGGGCCAAGAAGTTTATAGAAGCAAAATATTTACCCACACATGAAAGTTCTAAACCAATCCGTGTTTAGTTCCGTTAATTTCGTTTATTTTTATATTGCGTTAATTTTACGAAGGTTTTGTAAACTCTTTTAAAGTTTAATTTTTTGAGCCGCTTGCTGTCGGCTGTTAATTATTTCATTTCTTTATTTCCTGACTCAACATAATATGATATATCGCTTAAATAAAGCTTTGATTTATTTGTTACAGGCTTGAAAATACTTTGCTCATTGAAGTAATATCTACTTTAGCCCATAGTGTAAATTCCCGCACTTGCCTAGCGATCGACTCCACTTACCTGAGCCGAAATGCTAGAATGGTGCTCGCATCACTTGTTATCTATTTTCTAAACCATTTCAACTAACATGTTGATAACATACCTCCGTAAAATCAAATCAGTGAAGAACTTCTCTATTTTTCTGATGCCACAAGATGGCACAGTCGGTTAGTGCGCGGCCTTTGTGCAGGAGGTCCTGAGTTCGATTCCCGGATCTCGCATCCTTGTTTCGACTTCTTTCCTTACCGTGTAGCTAAGTAGCTTTAAATACCCGTAACAAGGAGCACTGATGGGGAGGGGGGAGTAAAATGAGCGCACCGTCGACCTCAGGTTTGTCAGCAATTAAAGTTACTGTTACGAGTTATCGACGTTAAATATGGTCGCTCTACTTTACTTGACTTTGTGCTACAGTGGCTGAATGCAAGCTGAATAGAGGTCAAAAGAAAAGGTGAGGGGAGGTAGGGTTTTCTCACGCTCTCCTTTACTACCCCGCTTGTCTATATAGCCCTTTGACCTCTACCCAGTTTTCGTGCGGCCAAAAATCCATATGCTTGAAAGGCAACTCCCACAGCCTGCAATATCTTACCTATGCGCACAGCCGTATCACCGTGCATGGCAATGACAAAAACGAACTGGCAAACCTTTAACGCTCGAAACGTCAGCCAACTGATCTGTGTTGGGGTGTTTAATTAACCTTTGTCATCTCGGTGTAGCGGTTTTCAACTGAGTGTCGTAAAACAAATACCAAAGTAATTACTTCGACCAATCAAAGCAGGTGCAAATAGTGCAATGAACCAATCCAAATTGGTAGCAATTCCATATAACTTGCTCAAAGCGCGGGAAAAATCGCGTGTGCAAGTCGCGATTGGTTTTGCTTTTCCTTTTCATTGGTTGATAAACTGGCGCGAGATTTTTAAACCAATCACTAAGCGTAGCAATTGCAATCGTTTAATTTATTTCGACAGTCATTTAAGAACTGCTCTAAAACCAAATTTTCACATTTCACTCACATTTCACTCCTCATTGACGTAGCACCACAGTTTTTTAGTTACTTAACCCTTCAATGACAGCCGTGTACAGGGGTTTTGGTCTCATTGGGTCTCTTCAGTACGTAAGACACAAAACCAAGCTTGATCTCAAGAAATTAAACGTGTTGGGCGTTCCTGTGGCTTCGTAATAGAGCATCTCGTTGAGTAATAGTTTTATCCCCCGTTCAAAAGTCTAATCTTTCGCAATAAAGAATACATTGCGCCTGAAAATTCTACATATCATTTACAACAATTGTGAAAGTCTGATGATAACCATATGCTTAGTGTAGTTCATAAGGTATATTTTCCGTCAATGCAATGTGTACTGGATAATGTTAGCTTTAGGGATGTGTCAAAAATGGCCAATTTATTTTGAGAAAATTTCCAGAAGCTAAAAACAAAGAAACATAAGACACCTGACGCCCTAATTATAATACATTGAGAGTTTAACGGAATGCTTGCAAAAATGCGTAGCCTTCGAATTAGAAGTCCGCCACGATTATCCATTGCGTCACGGGGGCATCTGACGAGTGCATTTCGATGCTCAGATTATATTCTGAGCAGTTTGATGTGAGTGATTTGCTCCATTATAATATTAAATTTTTTAAATTTATTAACAAACTCATTAGTAGTTTTTCACACAGTTTTCTGTCATTTTTTAAACAGAGCAACAATCCGGTTGCATAAGCCACAGCCAGGTCCTGCTTAATGAGCGAATGAAGAAAGAGACCTGCAGTTGTGCGTTTATGTGCTTGCTATACTCTGATGGTGTATCTTCAGCTGTGGTGTCGCTGGCAAAACTACAACCCTCTTTCTTCATTCACTCATGAAGCAGGATTCTTGTTTGTTTGAAAAAGAGCCACCAGAAAAATGTTGACAAAGCATTTAATATTACAATGGGGCAGGTCAGTCTGATCAAACTGGTTAGAATGTCATTTTTTATACGATGCGTTGAAAATCAAATATGATGCTGAAAACAAAACTAAAAGGAAGAAGATTGACCCCGACGTGGCTTGAACACGCAGCCTTCTGATCTGGAATCATTCGCGCTACCATTGCGCCATGAAGTCGGCGAATAACGTCTACTCTTTTGGTTTACAGCGCAAACCACAAGTAGAAATATGGGATGAGACTTCTCAAATATTAATCTTGACAAAGAAAGATCGTGCACATGAGAGATGTCTTAACAGCAGAGACTGTTTTTGGTGGCATCGACTGACAGACGGATTGTTGCTTTGTTTGAAAAAGAGCAAGAAAATATTATCAAAGTATTTCATATGGGGCCGATCACTCTCAGACTAAACAAACTGATCAGAATCTAATCCGCAGGTGAAAAAGTGTTGTCAGATGCCTCTGTGGCGCAATGCGCTAGCCTGTTGGGCTTCTAATTCAAAGGTTGTGGGTTCGAGTCCCACCAGGGGTGGAGATATTTTGATCAAGTCGTCACGGGTCTGCCCAGGCACAATGATCTTAGTTAAAATTGTCGAGCACATTTTAGGAATTGTTGCTTTACACTAAAAGCAAAAGTTCTTGAAAACAAACCAGTCGAAAACACTTCCAGATCCGTGTATGACTCTGATCAAACAGCATACAATAAGCCATTTCCGAGTTGCTGCATGCCTCAGTTTCAAAGCGAGTCCTGGTGCTCAACCATTCAAATGGAAATGAGTTGTTTATTCTCATGCAAATCAAACTCATTTCCATTTCAATAGTTGAGCTCCAAGACTCACTTCGAAACCGAGACAAACAGCAACTCGGAAATGGCCTATTCCGATCGATGCAAACGGAAGGAAGTACACGTGTGAAACTACCTCAACGCAAACTTGAATGCAAGGGCAAAGCTCAAGCGCAGACGCAGACGCAGACGCAGACGCAAGATGAGGAGTTTTCCATTTTCTTGCGTTTGCATTTCATACGTGTGAATCGGGGAAACGCAAACGCAAGGCAAAAACGAAAAAAACAGAAGTTCATTCTCGTCCACCATTTTGGAAACAGGTCGGACTTGAACTGCGCCAGCGTGTCTCACTTCTCTTGTATTTGCGTTAGACGGGTGATTTTTGTTTGCGTTTGCATTTGCGTCGTAAGTGTGAACTTAGCTTAGGTAAAAGGTAAAGTCCACTACGACCCTAGAAGGCCCACCAGGCCGGTTTCTGTAGCCTACAGCGACTAGGAGTATTTCTACTCCCCCCTAGATGGGATGATAGTCCATCGCAAAGTTACCCCCAGCATTTTCGCCGGTACCCATTTATACAACTGTGTGGAGAGAGGCACCGTGAGAGTAAAGTGTCTTGACCAAGAACACAACACAATGTCGCCGGCCAGGACCCGAACCCGGACCACTCGATCCGGAGTCGAGGACACTGACCATGAGGCCACCGCGCCTCCCAGCTTGAGAGAGCAGTATTCCAAACAAACCACGTGATGCGTGGATGAAGTTAATTAAACAGAACACAAATTACCGTCGACGTGACTGAAATTTGAACACGTGACTCATTTGGTTTCATACACGGCATATAATTTTATACGATTCGTTGAAAATCAAACATGATGCTTAAAACAAAAGAAAAAGGAAGAAGTATGACCCCGATGTGACTTGAGCACGCAGCCGTCACACGTGCAACCATTGCATCAAGGAGTCGGCAGATAACGTACGCTCTTTTGGTTCACCAGGCAAAACACAGGTTGAAATATGGGATAATGCTTTTCAAAGATCGAACACATGATAGCGGTCTTGACAACAGAGACTGCTTTTGGTGACATCGACAGTCCTTCCAACAACTCAAGCGCAAGTTATGTTTAGAACCTTTGTCTTTTGACAGCTGTGTGATAGCTTCTGGCAGGAAGACTATTGTTGGTGGGTTTCATACCTTTGGAGTTCTGAAGCACTGCAGTTATTTGGATGTTGTGTTGGTTTTCTTCAACAAGTCTTTAGTAAGACGCCAGTAGCAACGATGGCAACGGTTCAGTGGGGTGTGCTCCGAGTTACGAGCCGCCTACATCACGGCTGACTGCACAAACCAATAATATCATGTTTCTACTGCCCAATCAGGTTAAATTTTAGAGTACTTTCAAGTATTGGGGGAGCTGCGGGGGAAGGGGGGAGGTCCGCATCCCCTGCACCATACTCCGTAGATCCGTCCCTGATGGAAAATATATGCTGTTTAATTGACCTCATCCACCTGACTGGAAGTTGTTTCAAATGGTTTGTTTTGAAGATTTTTTGCTTTCTTGGGGTATAGCTACAATTAATTTGTAAAATGCCTGACAATAGACCAATTTCGATATATTAAAATTCAGTCCTAAATGAAAGGCATCATCTCGAGGCTCTGGCGAATAAATATAAGGATTTGTATGATTTTATTCCCCAGAGCTTCGAGATGATGCCCTCTGTTTAGGGCTGAATTTTAATATATCGAAATTGGTCTATTACGACGGAAAGTATGGTATACTCCTGAGCAGTCATGACAATGGCGAATAGTGATGAATGATCAAAATAAGTTCATCACTAGTGGTACTCGACCCCAGAACCCTTGAAGACGCTAGTCCACTGCGCCACAGGGGAACCTGGCAAAACTTGTTCCCAATGTAATATTGAAAACTTTGTCAACAGTTTTCAGCATTTTTTCAAACAAAGTAACAATCGGGATGCATGAGCCAAATTCAGGTCCTGCTGCATGAGCAAATGAAGAAAGAGAGTTGTAGTTCTGCATACTAGATAGTTAAGCATTTCGTGGTTGTGCGTTTATCTTGCTATTCTGATGGTGTATCTTATAAGTGGTTTGTTCTCTCAAGTCAGCAGTGATGTTTCATACAGACAGACTGTTGTTGTCAGGGTTTCATTCCATTTGAGATCTGATCACTGTAGTCTTAGTCCCATATTTCTACCGGTGTCTTTTGGAGGGGAACCCAAAAATCTCATCTAATTAACCTCATCCGCGCATGTAGAAGTTGTTTTAAATGTTTTTTTGTGATTTTCTGCTTTCTTAGTGTAAAGGCCTGTCCAAACGGGAAATGTTTGGTGACCAAACAACATCAAACATGCTAATATGAAGTGAGTGGCCAAACGGTTAAAACATGTTTGATCCAACTCAAATAAAACTGCACAAGCAAAGAACGATGAGTCACAAATACGAAAACAACACGTGAGTACATTCGGGTGAGCAAGCATGGTATGCATGCGCGCGCCAAACATGTTTGATACGGCTGTTCAAACGAAAAAAACTTCAAGAACAAAAGTAGTGTTTTTTTGTTGTTTGATCGAATGTTTGATGGCCTTCAAAGTTTATCAAACACGCTCAAACAGCACCAAACAAGGTGGCCAAACTGTGAAATGTTTGGTCACCAAACAATGTTTGATGGTGTTTGGTTGCAACGCAAACATTTCCCGTTTGGGCAGGGCTTAATTAATAAGGCAACGATTGTAATATTGGCCTGAGAATTGCAAAGGAAAGCATTGTATTCTGGACAGTCATGACAATGACCAATTGCAATGAACTGATCAAAAGAAATCTACCCCTGGTGGGTCTTTGAATAAGGATAGAAGTCCAACACGCTGGTCCAATGCGCCACAGGGGCATCTGTCTGGACTTTCGATACGCAGATTAGATTCTGAGCAGTTTGATCCGAGTGGTCTGTCCAATTGTAATATTAGATGCTTTGTCAGTATTTTTATGCTCTATTTCAAACAAAGAAACAATCCGGTTGTCAGTGAATGTCATCAAAAACAGTCTCTGCTGTCAAGACCTCAGAAATGTGCACTACCTTCATTCATCAATGTTTCTACCTGCGTTTGACGGGGAACCTAAACAGTGGATGTTATCTGCAGACTCCGTACGTGGTACAATGGTTAGCGCGTCGGACTCCAGATCAGAAGGCAGATTTCTCAAGTCACGTCTGCGTCAACCTTCTTCCTTTTACTTTTGTTCTCAGCATCATGTTTGATTTTCAACGAAGCGTACAACGAAACGTATAAAAATCACGTATGTCTGACATCAAACTGGTCACTTTTTAAGTCAAGTTGGCATCGATGTACACTTTCTTTTGCGCTTCCGGTCACATGTCAAGCTACAAGAATTGACCAATAAAGGAGGAGACCATAATAAAGCTGTCAATCCCTTAAAGTGGTACTATGATAAAAAAATCACTTCCTTTTTTCTTCCGATTTTGAAAATGTGCTTGCTTAATCTGCCTGGCAAAAATTTGAGCTTTGATTCTTATCCAAAGGCTGTTTACTTTGAGTGTACGATGGATCAGGTAGGCAATAAATTCCTATTGAAAAAATATTTTCCATCTCAATCCTTAAGGCCAAGGAAGATATTTAATTTCAAAAGGAGGACAATTGATCCCAACGGTCTAAATATCTCCGAAGAAACATATTTGATTTAAGTTTCTTCTGTTATTTTCCCGTTACACTTTTAGTATTTGAATTCAATTACTTGTATTACTTTTTCTTTCAGTATTACATCTACATCCATTAAATATATATTTACATAGAAGCAATCCAATGTAAACTCTCATTGTACCTGAAGAAGGTTAGTTTGGCCAGCCGAAATATAGTACACTACGTTGAATCGTCTCTTGCTGAAAATATTTAGCGAGAGAAAGTCCTCCAACGCTTGTTCCGCAAAAGAAATATGAAAGAAGGAGTGTCCACGATAATCTTTGGTAAACTCTCATGGGTAACTTCAGCTGCCGATAATAAACCCCCGAGCTCTGCGATTTAGTCCAATATAATGACCAAACAGAGACTGGTATGTTCAGTTCTCTCGCTGACAGTGCAAACACGGTGAATATTATGCTTTTTCCAAAGACTGTAGGTAAAACTGCTAGAACATCTCCCCTTAGCAGACTTGTCACAGCGGTTTCCTGTGCTGGCTTCAAAATAACCGTTTTACCTCTCGAATTGAGAAAAGATCAGACAACGCTCTACTTATCGTTCGCTTCACATCTCCCATGATTCTCTGTGGTAATATCTCTTGAGAGATCGACCAACTCTGACCATAAAATAATACTTCATTGTTCTTTTGACACCTACTCGACCAATTAGAAACCCCAAATGAATAAAGGGGGTAGTTTCTAAAGAAACTGTGGTGCTGCGTCAGTTGGGAAGCAGTACACAAAAGCGAGTCGCTCTGACGAAGGGCTAACTTTGAGAATCCCTGTACGGTGGTCAATTTACATTATCAACTCCGTTGATAAAACCAATTTTTTTGAGTACAATTAGAAACCCCGTCAGCTGGTCGATGGGCTTTGACTTTTGTCCTTAGAAATCATGGGTTTTCCGTCCTCGTCCCAGATCTTCGTCCCAGTGTCTCCGATTAAAACCTTCACAAATCTCGTGATTCCAGCTGTCAGCTATGAAAACTTCCGTTTAGGGCAGTCATGCCAATAGGCCATTTTACGGATATGGCGGCCATTTTGAAATCCATTGTTTCAAAGAGCTATTATGGGATTCAAAGGGGGCAAATTAGTATGCATTGGCCCCCTTAGAATCCCGTAATAGCTATTTGAAACAATGGACTTCAAAATGGCCACCATATCCGTAAAATGGCCTATGAACAATTGTCATAAACTGATCAAACCCACAAGCTTTGAGTTAGAAGTCCATTGCGCCATAAGGGCATCGATACGCAAGCAGTTTGATCAGCTTGATCTTCCCAGTTTTAAAATGATTATTAAGGCTTTACCAATTGGTTTCTGTCCTTTTTCAAACAAAGCAACAATTCGCTTGTCAGTCCGGATATCCCCAAACACTTTCTATTTCAGAACTTCCGCAATCTATCAAGTGACCAGCTGACCCGTCATATCTTCTCGCAACCTCCTGTAGCAGCGGCATACAAACGCGATCTCAACCAAAGAAACTTACTTGTACACTCAACTGACCACGCACGTACTGATCAGAGTAGCACGCGTGCCTGTCAACATCCACGTCGCCACAACTGTGCGTACGTCAGTCCCGAAACAGAGATACGAGGTCCTCGATGGTCCTCGATGCTCCTTTTCCATCCATGGCCATTTTACCTGCCAGAACAGTAATCTTGTATACTGCATATCCTGCAACCGATGTCCTACCATTCTTTATATGGGTGCACCGGTGAGACCGGACGGAATCTCAGGAGTGGTTTTAGCGAACACTTACGAAGTATACGGAACAACACCCCTGGTTTCCCTGTGGTCGAACATTTCAACTCAGCGGGACACAGTATTTCAGATATCCGGATACGGGGTTTGCAGTTATGCCGCGGTACTAATCTCCAACGAAAGCAACGTGAAATGAAGTTAATTTTCCATTTGGAAACTGTACAGCCTGATGGACTTAAAATACTTTACACTAGTGTAACCATTTCTGCAATTTCACAAAGATCAGATGAAGAATCGCTCAAGAGGAAAGTAAAGGACTGCAACAAAGTTTTAAAAACATTTTGTAATCAGAATGGCTGGGGCTTTGTCGAACACTTGAACATCGACGAAACATGTCTGAACAATTACAAACTCCATCTTAACAAGAAAGGTATTGCTATTTTAGCGAGTAATTTTGTA
>NC_090873.1:35815473-35830473 GCF_036669935.1 Montipora foliosa | reverse complement strand
ATAATGCAGCACTTTGCATCGCGAGGACAGCTGTAGTGTCAACTATGACTAGTAATAGCCTTATTAAACCACATTTTGGTTATTGCAGTGTAGTGTGGGGAAACTGTAACAAAGGCCTTTCTGAAAAACTGCAAAGGCTTCAAAATCGGGCAGCTCGCATCCTAATGTCTGCCAGCTATGATAGTAATTTGGATGATTTGTTCCGGGCACTAGGGTGGCGAAGACTCTACTATCAAAGATTGGAACAGAAGTCTATCATAATGTAAAGAAAGGAAAGGAACTTTATTTAAGTGTTTAATCGTTCTAGCGCTGAAGCACTAATTGGAGGCACTGTAAATTGAAATTAACAATTAACACAAATCAAGTCAAATGTTGGTTGTAATGTATAAAACATTACATGGTTTGACATCTGATTATCTGAGATCAAGATTTGTATATCGTGACAACGTAAGTGCTTATCGTTTAAGGAATACCGAAAATAAATTAGTTCTTCCACAACCCCGAACTGATTATCTCAAGAGAAGTTTTTTGTACAGTGGAGCTCAGTTGTGGAACAGCTTACCTGTAGACCTAAGACAAGCGTCTTCACTGACTGATTTCAAATGTAAGCTAAGTCGCCAGTAATATCTTAATTTTAAGTAAATTTTAGACAAGGCCTCCATGAAAAGCAGAATTTTTTATTTATTTCTTTCATTTGAATTGTTGTTATTAAATTTTATTGTAGTTAGGTATATAGATATACTACTATAGATAATGAACTAAATCAACTGATGGAAACACCGTGTATAAATAAAGTTATCTTATCTTATCTTATCTTATCTTACTTTATCTATTCGGCTATTTAATTTTGTGGTCTTGTCTCTTCCCCCGCAGTCACTGCTTATCCGAAAAATTGTCCCTATCAGTAAAAACAGTGTCGATGTCGGCATGACAAACCGGTAAGTACCCTGGGTTTGAGAGAGTGATTACCCGCCGATTTTGCGTAATCATTGTTTTCGATTTCTCTTGGGGCATGAAGATGTCCCAAGTGAAATTGAAAACAATTCCTATGCAAATTTTCGGAGGTAAACAAGGTGTATCATGGGATCTGAGAAAGTGGAGAAACACGCAAGGCGGCACCATTCACTGAACGGATAAAGACAGCTTTAAAACACACAGCTTGCATAACGTAACGTAACAAGATTAAGTGGGTATCTCACAGCGTGAACAAAGTAGACTTAACTCGATAAATGCTGGCATGTGATCGATCATAAAGAGGTATGGTAATATGGTGACAAAAGGAGGAATCGCTGAAAAATAATAGCAATGAGCACATAAAAACTAGACAGAAAAAAGGGTGTTGCTTCTTGTATTTCTAACAAGAATTCATTTGATACATATAGATTATTACATGTTAAAAGCCTGATATTGTTTTTATTCACGAGTTTTTAATACCATATCGCGAACGAGCGAGTCTTCGAGCGAGTGAGCTATATGGTATTAGAAACGAGTGAATAAATGCGATATCTGGCTCTTAACATGAAATAATTTCTTTATCACATATTACATGCTTGAAAAAAAATCAAGCCACCAAGTTGAAGTACAAGAAAGTTGCAATTAATAATAGTGTATGACTGTGAATACTTCCCGCCAAATTCTTCCCGCCAATTCTTCCCGCCAAATTTGACGCCAGGCGTCAGCTAAAATATAACGTGCAACCCGATTTGTCCAACCAAATTATTACAGTCTATTTGATTGGACAATTCAAACCGTGAAGTGATATGATATCATTTCACTGGAGTGAAATGATATCATATCACTTCACGGGTATCATTTTTTAGTCACGGCTTTATCACACTGATATCCACATATAATATATAGTAAAACTATTTTTGTCTTTGCGAAGTATTTTTTTCTCGTAGTCTCCCAGCCTACAGAGTTTAACATGCTAATGACTTGAATCGATCTTTGCGCACTAAAACAAGGGGTCAAAATATATTGAACAAGCAATTAAAGGCTTCCCCACGCAATTGCTAAATTGCGTTCATATCTTCACTTGACATCAGTTAGCATAATTTGATCTGTTTGATACAGGAAATGGCTTTACAACTCAAAAATGAAATGTCTCCGACACAGTGCTTGTTCAATATTCCCAAAATTCATTTCAGCAAGTTTGCCGTCTTTTGAACAGACCGGTTGTGTTCAAGTGGCTGTACTCAGCGAAATTGAGGAAGGATTGTTTACCTGTAACAAACAGTCTTTCATCTAAAGACGATCAAGGGAAACAGACGATCAGAAACGCAATACGTGGCAAAGAACATAAAAGTATTCTAAAGGCCTTTAAATGTAATGCTCCTTCGCTAGCTTTGCAGAGTTCTCATTTATTTCGTTACTAGCATTTTCATCATCACTTATAGCAGGTATAGCACTGGGACGCTTTTGCACCAATTCCAGTTTCTGCGATGGCAAACGATAAGTATATAATGTGTATTTATAATCACATTCAAACGGAAACTTGTGAATAATGTGTATTGTACTAATGACATTCAAACGGAAACTTGTGATTGACAGAGGCGGGGCTAATTGCCACTTGAAACCTTTGAAACAGTTTCACATAAAATTTAACCAATACCGAGACGAGTCAATCACTGAGCCAAACAAAATTCCCTTCCAGACCATTTCTTTGTCGTTGTTTTACTCTGTTAAACTCCATATCTCCCATAGGCATAATACTTCAGAAATCCCTCCAACACGACTTGCCCACAACCTGTCACTTTGACATCAACTGAAGCATTTGCTACTTGGCACTGCGCCAGTATTGTGCCAACCGATAGGATGTAAACGAACAAAAAAGAACTAGGCAACTTGACACCGCAACAACTCTGGTTGGTGAGTTGCTGAGGTTTCCCTGGTTCGTTTCAAGGCTACGGAGACTCAGACCTATCGAATCGGTTGGCACAATAGTTCACATCTTATACTGTCAACGTAGTTCCAAATAGTAAAATACTTCAGTCGATATCAACTAAATTGTCCTACAAAATCCTAGGTCTTAGTTGAAGTGAGGATGCAGGCAAGGCAGTATTGGTGGACCTTGGTGGTTTCCTTTATAATCAATGCACACTCTGATCAACCCGGTAAGTGGATTGTTTTGCAATGTTGACCAATCGAATTCTTGAGCGCACGCATTCCGAGTAAGTAAGGATTGATCTTTGTCTAAATTGCCACAAAGCAAAAGGGGATGGGACCGCATAGCTCCGCACGAGATTTTCGTCACGCCTCAAAAATCAATTGTCAGTGATGTGCCAAGATCAATGGCTTCATCCATTTTGATTATGCGCTTGAAAATTGTCACTGGTAGGGAAAAGAAAGGGATTCTCGTCAGTTGACAAATAACCTCAAGTATTTGTTCAACTTTTTAGCTTTGTCGAAACAGACAGGGTAAGATGTGTACTGAAATCAGCCCTGGGTGCTGTTTACCATTTCTTATTAGCCGTGGTCACACTGCAGACTCTTGCCATGGTAAAACAGATTAACCTAGGGCAAAATTGTCCGAGGTGAATTCATCTCGGGTTTCATTTAATTTTATCAAGGTGAAAACACTACGCTGGGTTGCTCGGTTCTAAAAACGATTCGAAATGACAGAAATGAAATTTCAAATTCTAAACAAAAACAAAAATAACGTTGTTCTGTATCGTGCCATCGTCTTCGCGCTTTGCGTTGCGTTCGCCGACGAGCTTTTATTAGTTAATTACCTGGAGAAATGAATTGCTTTGGGGTAGCTGTCAAGAGAAAACTCGTTCTCGTGACATATCCAAGCTCCAGAAGATAAAATTCCCCCGAGGTAAACTACTTGGGGAAAAATGGGTCACACTGAAAAAAGCGGAGTTAATTATTTTATGACATGATATCTCACACCACCTTGATCTCCTTATTTTATAATTATCTTTTTTTTTAATAATAATTAATATTCAGCAAACGCTACCTTTGACCCTCATGTGGAAATTTTTGGCTGCCTTTTCATGATTTACTGACAAAATGCGGCGCCATCGTGGCTCAGAAAACGACAGCGCCAGTTAATTCCGAGTTACCAAAGTGGATATGAACTGATTCGTTCCGTGACTTACCAAATTGTCCCCTCATTGTCCCTTTCGTACATGGGAAGCAAGGTTTAGGTTTATCACGTTATTAAATAGGGACCTTAACAAAGCGACCTTTTTGAGACGCGGACGGAAACCGGATGGGAACATTTCGCATGCCGGGCCAGTAGTGTCTCTCGCCCAGATTGCTCACTTCCGGTTGCTGTCCACGTCTGGAAAACGTCGCGTGCTCAAGCTCCCTGTTCAGCGAAAGGGAGAGAAATGACCAATAGGCAGTAAGCTTAGTATGGCTCTAGATGAAAATCGTTGCCTATGATGCCAATGTTCAGCTATGACCTTAAGTTAAAAGAATAGTAGCTGATATACGAGCAGTGTGAAATTTGTTGACCTTCTTCATTTTAAGGTGGCTCAAACCAGTTTCAACACTTGAAAGAAACCCTCTTACACAGAAGGATTGATACTACAACACTTTATCACTTAACAACAATGTTGTGGTACCATATCAAACACCAATTATTACTGAAAAAGATTCGGTCATTTTTGTGACGTAAAACGTTCCCGTTGCAACAGAAAAGCCCTGCAAAAACACCCCATATTTTAGCTTTAGCTGCTCATTCTGAAATGCGACCAACATGCCAGAATGAAATTTTCTGCAAAGCTTAAAAAGAATTATGTGGCGCGGATTCAGAGCAGGCTTAAATAATTGGAAATTTAAGATAGCTCTGAATCCGCTTCACAGAATTATTATAATTCTGCAGACAGTTTCATCTTAGCCTGCTGATTACTTTTGTACAATAAACAATTGGGGTCACCGACTTCATTTTTCAGATATGAGCAACTTAAGTCAAAATATAAGGTGTTTTTGCAAGACTTTCATGTTACCATAGTAACTGGTTAAGTCACAAAAATGCCTGATTCTTGTTCAGCAATCATTGGTGTTTCATATGGTACCATAACATTGCTGTTACCTGATAAAGTGTTGTAGTGTCAATCCTTCTAATAACAAGGTCTCTTAAGAGTTTTGAACCTGGTTTGAGCCACCATAACCTATTCGGCAAATACAATTTTAACCTAAGTGCTTAGCTGTAAATATAATTGCTCATCTGACCCAGCGTGGATATCGCTGACCTGAAAATTGTCACAAAAAATAAACGTCCTTTGCTCTTTCTTTTAATTAAAGAAATACAATCACGCTATTTCAGACTGACGTTCTAGGTGGCCAATGTAGCCGTAGACACTAATTATCATCTGACTGTACAGTCTTCGGTATCAGTTCACCTTCTCTACCAACAACTCAAGTGCCAACAATTCGGTTGCAAGAAAAGAGTAGGTGGACAGTAATTTTATTGATAAGAAAGTACTCCACGATAACATATCGTTCCAGTCTATTGATTTTCAGAGCATTTATCTCTGGACATAAAATATAGGCAGTTGCACCCTCAAACCAAGCTGCCTGGCTTGAAGAGGTTGTGTAACTGGTTATGAATTCAACAAAAAATAAGATAGATTGCATTCCAGAACAACCTCCTTTGTATGGTCTTACAGGAGCGGTTTTCCTTTTCGAAGACGACCATTTAAGCAGATCAAACGTCGTAGAACTGTATAACGTAATATATCGATGTAAAAATTGTGAAAAAACTAAATATCAAGTGAAGCTAAGATCCTCGCAGTTATGAACACAATTTTGGCAATTGCGTTCATGACTGCGAGGAACATAGCTTCATTTGATTTCACATCCGCAGTTCACTACATGATTCATTTCATATATCATTTTATTCGTTGAAACTAAATATGGTAGTAAGCTTTTGCCTTTTCGGCGTTGTGCTGACAATGGCTTTGTTCCCATTTAAGGTGCACCACCATCCTTCATTAACAAAAAAATGTTAGAGAAAGGTTACAGAGCCTGGCCAGCCTCACACAGTGTGAGGTTGAAGTGTAAAGCTGTTGGAGCACCGCCTCTACATTACAAATGGTTTAAAGACGGTCAGAGGCTACTATCAAGACGAAAGGATCCATATCTTAACTCCTCATTGTGGTACTTGAAACTAAAAAACCTAGTTCTTGACGATGCTGGGGAGTATACTTGCATAGTTACCAATCCATATGGCCGTATAAACTACACTTATGTGCTTAATGTGGTTGGTAAGTACGTGTAACCCTATTCAGTGTTTTTTTTTTCAGCATGCAATTGAAAATAAACGAAATTGTAACGAAAAGCTTATGACTACGTGCTCAAAAAGCGTTGATCTGAATCCGAACATCCCGCGGATGTCGCATAATGATTTATCGATCACTTGCAAGTTCCCATTCAGATTATTTTAATTATTGAAATGTAATTTCCTGAAGGATTAACCGTCGATCAATAAAGGTTGACTTTGACTTTGAAAAAGAAAACCGTTTCTCGTAGGATGCTACCCTAAATGAGGCAAGGCCATTTGCTGACTTGCCTAACTCTTCTTCTCCTATCTATCCCGATAGCCAAGCCACGATCAAAGCCCATTTTGCAAAACGGCCTGCCAAGAAACGCGACTGCCAAGGTTGGGGATAATGCAACAATGGAGTGCATTGTTCTGGTCAGTGGCACGCTTCCAGATTTCAGATGGTTGAAATGGGACAAATCCATCACATCTCAGCAAAAAATGAATGAGACTTTGAAAGGCAATGGACTATACAAGCTTATTGATCCACACTATTATAGGATTATCCAAGTTGGTGAAAGACATGGTGTACAGTTAAATATCAACAATGTAGACGATGACGACTTTGGACTCTACACCTGCTATGTGAGTAACCACATTGGATTTGCTTACAGCAGCGCTTTGCTCATGAAATATGAGGAACCGTCAAGCCCGTCAGGTAAGCCAAAGATCTTTATGGCATGCTTGAACGTTTCTGTATGCTTTTTCGAGCATCTCCTAAGAAAAAAATGTTCCAGGCTTTAGGCAAATGTGAGGCTTTAAGACGTCATAACACACTTTAAGCCGAAACGTATTTAGGATAAGATTCAAAGAGGTAGACAAACACACGCCGGTTTCCGTGAGTCTTGATTTAAACCAAACATCGATGCTTGTACCTTAGAGGCAGGCCATGATCATAATACGTGAGTTGAAACAATATCTGAAAGAACTGCCTTTGACAATGGCTAGTTCCACACGAACCGAATTGAGCCGGAAATACCTTCACTTCACTGTATTTTCGTTGTTGTGGGTAGTGCATTAGATAAGTGCACTATTGAACTGCACTACGCACTATGTCATTGGTTGCAAATATGCATAAATCACGAAAATAAAGAAGTCCAGTAGACAGCGTGCTTGAATTTTAACATGCAAATGAGCTGCATGAAGAACACAGTATGAGGTGCGACCATGATAAAGAAGAAAGCTTTTATGGAATATGATAAATAACCTCGTCTAGGAGCGTGAATTTTTAACTTTGCAAAAACACTGGGCATTTGTGTAACTTCATAAATCTTGAAAAAAAGAAAAAAAAAATAACAAAAACAAAAACCTGGCGTCTTGTCAGTTTTGTCAGAGATGTCAATCATAATCCTTTGTTTCGCGGGTTGTTAGTCCCACGCCAGGATCGCTAATCATAGGCGGGCACTGAAATCGACGTAGCCGTTTACTTGTGCAGCCAACTAGAACAAAAGGAAAATTAGACGTAGGAAAAATCTCCTAAAATATTTTTTTTGTAGATGGCAACTTTTTATATTCGTGGCACAATGATGTATGTTTAATTTGTTTTCTAGTCCCAATTTTTTTTTATTTTTATTTTATTTTATTTTTTGCTGACGGAAATTTTTGTATTCTCGACACTTAATTTATTTTCTAGTTTGAGACCCTACAGAAAACAGTGTGAAGATTTAACTTTTTTTTTTCAAGCGGAAAGCATTCTACTCTGTCCAGACAAACTACCGTATTGGTTTGATGGATGTATTTTTTTGACAGATGGGTTTTCGTGATTTATGCCACCCTACGGGCCTATTTGCTACCGGTGACATAGTGCGTAGTGCAGTTCAATAGTGCACTTATCTCGTGAACTACCCACAACAACGAAAATACAGTGAAGTGAAGGTATTTCCTGCTCAATTCGGTTCGAGTGGAAATATGATCATGGGTTATTTTAGGAAAAGAAAACAAAAGTGCTCCTCAAAAAAAAAAAAACTGAGCGACGTGTAAGATTTCTTGAAAGACTTTTTAAAACGAAGGTCGAAAATAGGAAAATGGAAGTTACTTTCCAGCGATTGAACTGAATGAATACACAGGGGCGGATTCAGGAATTTTTGATTGGGGGGGGGGGGGGGTCCCAACCTTGACTCAGAAAAACACTACAGAAACTTTTTTCAGATTAGTGGCAAAATAGAAATAGAATGGCTCTCCATCAAAAAACAAGGCAACCAGTTGAGTAATAATAGGCGATCCTGCAGATGCGAGAATTTTAGACTCAAACAAGTAGTAAAAAAAAAAATTCGGTTAGGGAAGGGGGGGTCCGGACCCCCCGACCCTCCCCCTGGATCCGCCATTGATACATCAGCTAATTTATCGCCTCTGTCCGCAGTAAAATATACGAGCCGACTTCCCTTCTAAGTTTAGTGGCAAACGTGTTACGACACCCTCCTGAAGAAAAAGGGCTATTCCACAAGCATAACAAACGACTTGGCATTTGAGAAAACCAAAAACGTTCTTCAGGTACAAACCAAAACTAAAGAAGCAAGGAAATAGCCGCGGTAGCTTTGAAAATGTTGTACGAGAAGGGTTTGCTCGGTATGTGTAGTCCTGGGGAACTTTTACACACACACAACACACTCTGGCTAAACAACACTCTTTAATTTGGACTACTTGGGAATACTTTATCATGATACACAGTAAGTGTTGTAAATTTGATTAAATAAGCTGTCGATTGAGCGCTTTTAGACCACTTTTTATTGCTTTATTCATTGCTCCACTCCATTTGTGCGAAATACATTTGCCTATCAAACACTACACGAAAAAAAATCTCAGTACCTACAAAATAAACACACCGCATGATTACAGCATGGAAAATGCTTTGTAAGATTTTTATTCCCTCGTTGTTTCGTATCAGAAAACTGACTCGTTTACTACGTTCACTGTTCGTACTCTGATACTACTCAACTCGTGAATAAAAAGTCGTACGCGAGCATTTTCTATGAAGTAATCTGTATTTAAGCCATGAAAGTTTCAGTAAAACAAAGGCGGGCTCATTGTTTTGCTTTTGTTGTTGTTTTCTCTCAGTTCCCTTTTTTTAATTTAAATTCCACGGCAATACAGCATCAACTAAATATGCTAGTAACATTTGCCTTTTCGGCGTTGTTCTGACAATGGCGTTGTTCCCATTTAAGGTGAACCACCATCCTTCATTAACCAAAAATTGTTTGGGAAAGGCCACAGAGCTTGGCCAGCCTCACAAAGTGTGAGGTTGAAGTGTAAAGCTGTTGGAGCACCGCCTCTACATTACAAATGGTTTAAAGACGGTCAGAGGCTACTATCAAGACGAAAGGATCCATATCTTAACTCCTCACTGTGGTACTTGAAACTAAAAATCCTAGATCTTGACGATGCTGGGGAGTATACTTGCATAGTTACCAATCCATATGGCCAAGTAAACTACACTTATGTGCTTATTGTGGTTGGTAAGTACATGTAACCCTATTCAGTTTTTTATTATTTTTTTTTATTTCAGCATACAATTGAAAATAAACGAAATTGTAACGAAAAGCTTATGACTACGTGCTCAAAAAGCGTTGATCTGAATCCGAACACCCGGATGTCGCATAATGATTTATCGATCACTTACAAGTTCCCATTAATTATCTTAATTATTGAAATGTAATTTCCTAAAGGATTAACCGTCGATCAATAAAGGTTGACTTCAGTTGACTTTGAAAAAAAAAAACCGTTTCTCGTAGGATGCTACCCTAAATGAGCCAAGGCCATTTTGCTGACTTGCCTAACTCTTCTTCTCCTATCTATCCCGATAGCCAAGCCACGATCAAAGCCCATTTTACAAAACGGCCTGCCAAGAAACTCGACTGCCAAGGTTGGGGATAATGCAACAATGGAGTGCATTGTTCTGGTCAGTGGCACGCTTCCAGATTTCAGATGGTTGAAATGGGACAAATCCATCACATCTCAGCCAAAAATGAATAATGAGACTTTGAAAGGCAATGGACTATACAAGCTTATTGATCCACACTATTATAAGTTTATCCAAGTTGGTGAAAGTTATGGTGTACAGTTAAATATCAACAATGTAGGCGATGACGACTTTGGACTCTACACCTGCTATGTGAGTAACTACATTGGATTTGCTTACAGCAGCGCTTTGCTCATGAAACATGAGGAACCGTCAAGCCCGTCAGGTAAGCCAAAAATCTTTATGGCATGCTTGGACGTTTCAGTATGCTTTTTCAAGCAGTTCCTAAGAAAAAAAATGTTGCAGGCTTTAGGCAAGTGTGAGATTTTACAACGTCATAACTCGCTTTAATAAGCTGAAATGTATTTAGGGTAAGAGTCAACGAGGGAGACAAACACACGCGGGTTTCCGTGAGTCTTGATTTAAATCAGATATCAATGGTTGTACCGTAGGGGCAGTCCCCGATCGTAATACGTGAGTTGAAACAATATCTGAAGGAACTGCCTTTGAAAGCACTGGTTCCACACAAACGAAATTGTGCAGGAACTACCTTCACTTGCTGTTTCTTTTTGTTGTTGTTGCTGTTGTTGTGGGAAGAGCACTCATGATATAAGCGCACTATTTCATAACACTACGCACTATGTCATCGGTTTGTAATTTTTGACTTCGCAAAAACAACGGTCAACCTCAAGGGTTGGGCGATTGTGATCTTTGAGTTGAATTCGCACATTTCTCAAGTTGTCGAACTTTACAAATATTGAAAGCGAAAAAAATATTCTAACAAAATCTTGGTGTCTTGCCATCACTTTGTCAGAGATGTCATGATCCTTAGTTTCGAGGGTTGTTAGTACCACGCAATGTAAGGCGGCAATCATAGGCGGCCGCTGAAATCGTACGTTGTATTGTTTCCTCAGAAACGATGCGTACAGTGTAGTTATTTCGACCACAACTTTAAAACAAACAGATCGCGCTTACTTATGAGTCAGAGTCTGGCCAATGGGACACGTATTTCAATCCTGTCACATAAGTGATAGTACTAGGCGTTTATTTAAACCATCTCAGAAAGTACATGCTCGTATCCGGAGATTTCGGTCCTATAACACCGTTTCTTACCCTACCTTTCTTCTTTGCTCGCAAATCGACTGTCGAACGCTCTTCAATTATCCGAGATTGCTATTGGCAATTTAGTAAAGTTGAAAGTTACAGCGATTCCAATGTTGCTAATTAATCACAACAGGGAAGACAAAGAAAGCAAAGATAAATTAAACATTCACAGAGTGATCTGACCTGCGCTATATGAAGGGGGATACATTTACATGTTTTAGTTGTTTGTTAAGATTAGGTTTCTCCCACTTAATGAGCAGAGCCTCCTACCTTTAAGTTGGAATCTAGAGGTGGCGGAATCTAGAATGATTAAACATTCCGCAGAAAGGGACTTTCTACATGTTTGCAATCCATGGTCGTATATCCGACACATTTTTCTCGTGATTTTCAGAAACTTTTCTTTCGACTTTAAAATTTGCTTTTAAATGCCTTGTATTACAAAAAATCAATGATCAGTTTACAATATTCCTGTCAGTGCTGTATCGCATCTACAAACTCGTCCTCGCCTAATCATGGTGAAACTACACAGCAATACAACTCTGTAATAACAGCTTTATAGAGCGGTTTTCAGTTGAGTGTCGAAGATAATTAGCGAATTGCTTTGGTTTTGCATTACTTCACTCAGTGATTGGCTGAAATTTCTCGCGCCACTTTTTCAACCAATCAGAAGTGAAACCAAAACCAATCGTGGCTTGCGGGTGCACATCTTCTCGCGCTTTGTGTCGGCTACGTGTAATTACTTCGAGTTTTGATTGGTTTACTGGATTGTTTCCGTCCTTTTTGATTGGCCAAAGTAATTACTTTGGTTTTGGTTTTACGACACTCATTTGAAAACCGTTCTAATGAGACAAAAAGACATCTGCCATTCTTCTATAATCTTTTACAAAACAATATCGTGTACTATTAGGGCTACATAACACTCAAAGACAACTTGAATCTCCTGGAAAAAAACGCAGGACAGTTGACAGTTAAACAATAAAGCACTATGTCAATGGACCATATCCCTATTCTCAGTATTGGACTGAAACTTAAGCTTGCAATGGAGGCTAATGCGGGGGAATATATTAAAAAGTATTTGCATTCGAGAAGATTTCTCCTCATTAGCCTCCTCCTGAGAATACGAATATGGTCCATTATCACCAGATAAGACCAGCCTTTACCACTGCCTCTGCTGCACTACCCACGCGTACGCAATGCATGCCTACTCTTAAATACTTTCCGTCGAGGAAAGGTCGGTGAATCAGTTAAAATTAGATTCAAAAAATAAGTTTTTGAGTCAAAATCCTGGGGCAGGATGCTAAATGACAGCCATGCGCCCTCTAGGGAGACACTGCGCGAGACGAGAAAAAGCTCCTTCGTGTGCGAGCCTTCATGGCCTCGTAAACGTAAAGAAATGTTGTAACTCGTTTGCGACGCGTGACAAGGCTCAATTAGGGAGCTTAAAGCACGCGCATTTTTGAGACACGGACGGCAATCAGAAGTGAGCTAAGTATCTTTTCTCCATTAGATATGATTAGTATAAAAGTCTGGGAAACACAACTGTCCTGACGCGCAAAATCTTCTCTTCCGGTTGCCGTCCGCGTCTCAAAAACGCTCGTGCTTAAAGCTCCCTAATCATTGAGGCGATTAGATAATTTAAAGTCGTATTGCAACTACGTTTACGTGAATGATACCACGATTTAATGGCGCTCGTCGCAACAAATAAAGCAGAACCAAAGGTCAATTAATTTGAAGTCTCGAGGAAGTCAGTGCCTACCAGTGGGTAGCACCAGTGTGGATGGAAATAAAACCTAGGATCTAAGATACTAGTTAATCTTGCTCGAAACTAGTTTGGCTGCCATTGGGAGGGCCAAGTTCTAACATGCAAGTTCTAAAAGATTATTGCCTAAAGACGTTGGACAAAGGTTGACAACATATCGGCCCTAATTTAGAAGACGCACACTCAAAATTATACACACAAAAAAATATATTGAAATAATAAAACTATTTGGATTGACACAAGCAGCGCCTGAAACAACAATATTTACCTCGCTCTCAAAGATGCAACCGAAGAACTTGAAAAGGTCACATGAGAAACATTATCTTCTTTTCAAGTGATCTCTTCACTCCGAGAAGACTTCAGAAGGCTGGGGCGTGCTGTAGGAACAGTTCATCTTCGACTTTTGAAACAACAACTTATTTTTGGAGAATTTCTATGATGAAATCGTTCGTTTTTTTGGCTTTTTGCATCGGTTTGGCCTCACCATTTGAGGTGAACCAGAACTTTCAACGCGCAATAACAGGTAAGAGAATAAGGTTGCAGAGAGCGGAAATGTTGTGTAAAGTAAGAACAGCAAAAAGATGGTATTTGTAATTTTGTTGTTAGAGATTTTCTCAACTTTCGATAGTCCTGATATCCATGCAAGCATTGATTTTGCTTTGCGAACGTTTGCTCAACGGTTCAAAATAAAAATGGTAGGGGGAGGGGTAAGTTGAACACCGGAAGTTATAAGCGTTGACAGCGTCAATTTTGTTTCCAAAATATCTCTGGTGTGTTTCGAAGAACAAATGCCGGAAATTGCTATGTGATCTAAGGCGTTGTTGTAAACTTGATTCCTAATACTTTGACACATGCAAGAGAATATCCCCTTGTTTGACGGCATTTGACTTTTGTCAGAGAACGATTGTGAGAGTTCAGGCTTCATCAAACGAGACTGAAAACTGGAATACCAGTCTTATTCACAAGCAGGGATGCTTGGCACAAACAATTATCAGCGTTTTAATTATTTACTATTTTCTTTATAAACGCACACAAATAAAGGAATTTGATCTAGATCATACGAAGGGAATCATGCATCAAGTCCACAAGAGGATGGAATTTTGGAGTCACAATTGAGTGGAAATTCGTCAGTGTTTTGCAAGTTTTCGAACGAAGCCTTTTCATGCCCATCGCTAAGCGAAACTGTAACGTTCACAATGCGTTAACATTGTGTCCGCTGATCAATTCAAAAAAGGCCTACTTGGTTATTGATGTAAATATTCTTTCATTATCTTCAGTCGTACCCAGAATTCTTTTTATTATCCAATCTTATACTTCAATGAATATTTTCATTAATTAGTTTTATTGATTATAATTTGCGCGATAGTTGCTCCTTTGCAAGACTGTATTTTTGAGTAGATTTTGAATAACATCGAATTACGCGCTGTAACCTAACCTTTACGCGAAGACATGAAACTTCAAGACGGTCATTGATTCTCCAGACCAACTCATTGTCGTGAACTTCCTGTTATGATCACGTACAAAGGTAGCCTGCAAGACGACGTCATAGCTAAAACCAAAATTTGTTGCATATTTTTTTCTTTTGATACTCTTAGCACTAACATAAAATGTTTTGGGTCAATTTCGCCCAAAGTAAAAAAATTAGTGGGCATGACTATTCCGGGGATGTGGGGTAGGGGTAGGGAAAGGGTTGAGGGGTGATTGAGTCTGCCTAACCTAGACCTAATCCCCCCCCCCCCCCCACCTCATTCCTACCCCTACCTCACCCCTCTACCTTTTCACCTCGGCCCTGTCCCTCACCCCCATCCCCAGAATAGACAAGGCGAAAGTTAGTTCCTTTCCAGAAAAGAGAACTTTGTTTTAAAAGAGCCTTACAATCGCTATACATACAGCTGTAGAAATGACAAA
>NC_090873.1:35785473-35810473 GCF_036669935.1 Montipora foliosa | reverse complement strand
GCGACCGAAGTTTTCTTTGTTAGACTAATATGTATCGTTTCAAGGTCTATTTCACCTCAGAAAAAGACATTAGCTGCAAAGGTTAATTGAGTTATATTAGTTATGTTGAATTGACTACGTTTACCTGATCTAAGTCTCACTAATGTAGCTTTTTTATTGCTGACAGTTGTAAGCTAAGATCGTCTTAAAATAACGCAAGCTTCTAAAAGTGCACCTCATGATCTTTTTGGCAAGAGTAGATCATTACCTTTCTGCGTGGCGAGTTTAAAAAAAATCTGTACTTGGGAACATTTTGGGCGCGAACGTCCTTAAGACTATGCGAGTACGTATGCATGAAAAATACATGGTGTACGTGGATGTAAAAATATAAATCAGTTCCAACAAAACCAATCTCTCAAGTATCGGTATCAGCTCTCCTCTGGTGATGAATTCCTTATTAGGGAACTGTCAACGATTTTTGCTGATCAATATTTTTATTACTTCACAGGCGCTGCGATTCACAGTGGTTTTAGACGGAGAGGTTATTGTTAACGAGACCCTCTCGGGTAAGGTTTAGAAAGGCAATTTGCTTTTTATGTTGCCAGTGTCGGCCCTTCGTCGCACTCCCAAGTGGCTAATGTAAGGGTCCCGAAATGAGTAGGTTGCTTAAGAGCGAAGGAATAAATGACGAACGGGGAGATAAGAGGATGGGTGCACAGACCAATATGGCCAAAGCAATGAAAAGGGCAATCAAAAAGAGTTTTGTAATTTTGATCATCATTTGGAAGAAATCTCTCGCTTGAGAGGGAGGAAAATTCTCTCTCGCTAAATCGATTGTAAGCATGCGCAATTCAACTTTAAACCGGTCAAGTCACCAAATTTGTCTCGACCCCAGTACTTACACTGATCACTCTGCGCGTATGTATGGGCAGAAGAGCTCTGGGGTCGATATTAGTCAAGTGATTTTGACTTAAAGAACTTCAGTCACTGACTTGCAGTCCTGATCACAGTTTATGTTAAATTTCACCGAAAGGAAAGAACATCAGTTTGCATAAGAATAGAGCTGAATTCCTGGATGTGATTTGGTATTGAAAGCCATAACTTTCTTAAGTATTCTTCATTCTTTTGGTCTTGAAGTTGTGTCGTGTGTTGTGGTTTTTGGCATTATGTGGTGTGGTTTTGTCATTATGTGGTGACGTTTTGTCATTATGTGACGAGTTTTATGGTTAAGTGTTGTGTGACGTGTTGAGGTCTTCCTTTGACGCGCTGTGTTCACATTTTATGTGGTGACGTTCTTTTATGACATCGAGTTTCGCCCCTTATGTGATTATAAACACAGCACGTCAAAAGAGCTCAACACATCATGATGGAAACATAACAGGTAACCAGCAAATTTCGTCACATAATGACAAAACCTCACCACATAATGACAAACCACACCACATAATGACAAAACCTCACCACATAATAAAGCCACACCACATAATAATATTGCCACAGTACACTATGACAAAACTCCAAAACAACAAGACAGCACTTCAAGACCAAAAGAATAAAGATTACATAAGAAAGTTATGGCTTTCCATAGATATGGATGCTATTTGCTTTGCTTAGAGGCACAAACAAAGTCACCATGACGTCATTATGAAAGTAGAGATACTCTTGCTTCCCTTTTTTGTCCCCAGGGTATTTCCTAAGTTTTAATTCCTCATTGAGGAATAAAATCGTCTAGCGTTATACTAAGAATATATAAGCGGCCTTAACCTATTTTAATACATTATCCTTGAAGGCCAAATGTATCACCTCAGCGCTCGCTAAGGAAAGTCATGATAGTAATCGTGCTCATATGTGCTTTGAATTGAATTGTTTTTCAAAGCTCTTTTCCCATTTGTCTGCAGCAATAAACCCACCACCGTTTTGTCAGGGGCCTATACCATTTGCTTATGTCTGTGAGAAGTACAGCAACATGTCTTACGGAGACGACAACAAGTGGGGAGGTTGCCTGGAGATCTACGGCGGAGTATTGATAAAAATATTTGATATACAATGCGGGTGCTTTTACTTGCCTGTGACACAAGAGGTAAGATAATCTTAGGGTGCGATCCTTTGGGATGATTCGAAAAAGGATCACTGATCCTGGTGCATCAGAGGAACCGAAAAATCCTTTCCAAGTGGATTCATCGGTTCCTTTGATGCACCGTGATCCAAGTGATCTTGGATCAGTGATCCTTTTTCTGATCATCCCAAAGAATCGAACCCTTATTCTTATGGCATTTCAGTCTATCATTGTGACCTTTGATTAAGGTCCTTAAGCATCTACTCCCAATAATTCGTCTTCGTTATTTATGTCAGACGTTTTCTTCTGCGTCTACATGCTCCAGCACTCGGCAACGCCACCTTTTGACTTAGGACTGTTTTTGTCCACGTGGCCTCCTACATCATAAGCGTTTGTGAAACATAACTGCCAAACCGGCCACATTTTGCTGGAGAATTAAGACCAGACCACAACACCGGGAAATCCATGCCCAGCTCTTTCCGAACAGAGTGTGGGATATTCACAGCTGTGACGTCCTACAGAGAATTGGCTTTACCGTTTATATTCACGACTTGTTCACAAAATGAATGTGTGTAGCTCTAGTTGTAAGCCTGGGCGTTCATTTCATAGACCACTCTCATAAATGGCGACCTCCTTTACATTCTTTTGTCTTAATGATAATTAGACCTACTGCCCTTGTTTTGAAATAAATGTTCTTTTGAAATTTGCCCGTCGTAGCGAGGCTAGAAAGGCTTATTAGCATTAAAACAGAGGAATATTTTATTTGGCTGCCATTATGAAGGAGGTCTGTATTATTCCATAGCCAAAAAAGAAGGGGAGTTGCAGCTCATTACAAGAGCTCATTGTTATAAATAAATTTGGACTGACACACCTTATGTGTCATCGTTTTGTACCAATAAGGATTATTTACAATATGTTTCCATCAATGCCATAAAAGGTTCAGTTCCGCCGAGTGTAAATACATGACATTCTTATCGATTCTAAACAAACTCAGGGTTAATAATTAAGCCGCCGTCATTTCAATGATGTGCGAGTTTGTAGTAGGAGAAATCGTGGAGCACGGAGATTTTCAATAATTTTTTATGATATCCCTGTTTTAGGACACGCAAATCATGGATGAAAACTCAGTGACTCAACCTTTAGCAGATCGTTTCAAGAATTCTTTCCAAGGCTCCCAGAAGGAGATCCAGCATCGCTTTGGGGACATTTTTGGCAAGAAAAAAACCAAGCTGCGTCACGCAAAGAAAAGTTGGATCGCATTGGATAAAATCATCTTTAAGAACCGTGTCGATGTGGTCGAAGAGATATAAGTTATGATATAAATGACTAGATTTAAAGCATCTCTTTTAAGATTATTTTTGGAGATAGTAAAGCAAGGGTAATTAAGGGATATATTGCTTATTTGTCAAACGGCAAAACTCAGTTTGAAATTCTCGCTTCCCTAAAAATCGATCAACAAAATGTATTTGATTTACGCTTTTGATATTTCTTGTCTCTTTGCCGTAAGCTGCCTCTTCCACAAGCTTCTCGCATTTAAGCACGAGTCACCATGGGAACGAAAACTTCCTTACCTCTGATCTTCCTTTGCACACTAGCTAATGTGTATGATTTGAGAGACGTCTGGGAACAAGAGTATTTTACGGTTGCGTGGCAACCACGAGCCTGTCTTTTTGCCTCAACAACAATCGCGAAGCTTTGGTGGGATATATCTATTCATGAGCATTAGTCTTTTCGCCATGCGAGCCAGTTGTATTCTAGATTTTTACATCAAGTGATTGGGAAATTTGTTTTCATGCTGTTTTTGACTGATATATTACCATGTCTACAAGTGGTAAAGCCAGCATAGCTGACTGTGTGGATGAGCGGGTTAATTAACTGAGTCACCCTGGGTCCAAAAGCCTTTCTCTTGCATGACTCAAATACCCCATGCACGCTAGCAAAGGAAGATCTTTACCCATGGTATATGCTGAGATAGAAATCCGTTTAAATTTTAACTAAGAAACGCTGCGTTTCTCATAGGATTCAGAATTTCGACACATCTTCCTGAAGCCCTAGTGATCTGCAAGAAAACTAATTTGGGTAATAAAATCGAGAAGAAAGTGCCAAAGATTTTGTCAAATTGGTTAGAAGATAATTAAAATCCACTTGACCATTTAAGACGCCACAAATTCGGAGGCCGGATATACAGAGACATGATAAATGGGGCAAAGCCTATTTTTTAAAGCAAAATGTTCCACACTAAACTGGAAACCTCCTTCAATAAAGACCTGCTAGGAAGCAAGCACCATTAAGGCTGACCGAACAAACCGATAACATCATGTTTCTACTGGTCAATCAGGTAAAAGATCAAAGTACTTATACGAGTCACTGACAACAATCACGTGACTCTGACGATTACTTCGGCTCATGTTATTCAAACGTCAGTCGATGTCACCATAAACAGCCCTAAGCTAAGAGTAGACTCCTCTTATCCGCAGTCTTACTTCTTCAAATTTTGAAACTGAGTGTTACCCTATCCTTTAGCCTGCGAGCAACCTCTCCCCGAAAGAGAGCTTGCTCGCAGGCTACCTATCCCTCTACCTCTAATTTGCACGGGAAACCAAAAAAAATTCCATGCGAATCCATAGCGCAATAGTAGTGCGTCTGACTCCAGGTCAGAAGGCTGCGTGTTCATGTCACGAGGGGGGCAATCTTCCCTTTACACCAAATGAATCACGTGTTTACAATCCAGTCACGTCGACGTCAATTTGCGAACTCTTATTACTTTTTTTTTTGTCTTTCGATAGTGCGCGAAAATGTGTTGTTTGATCAGAAAAATCGATGCATCTCGAAGTTAATTCAAATGCCGGCTTGTTATCGAGCTCTTCTTCTTTCTTAGTGTAAGGCCTTAACATTTGCCTGCTATTGCAACGGAAAGCATTGTATAGGGGACTTCACTGTTTATAAACAGAACAATAGAATCCTTTGTTTCGACAGCCAATAGATCTCTGGTTGGCTCATTAATGACAATAGGTGACGTAACGGTGAATATCGCTATTCTGGACAGATTGTGATCCACTGATGAAACTTAATGCACCCCTGGTGTGTCTCGAACCTAAAACCTTTGAGTTAGAAGTCCAACACGCTACTCCATTGCGCTACAGGGGCATCTGACAAAACGTTTTCGATACCCGGATTGATTTGATGAGAGAGAGAAATTTACCCCCTCAAGAGAGATCGGAATTGTATGCTGTTTGATCAGAGTCATCCACGGATCTGGAAGTGTTTTCGGCTGGTTTGTTTTCAAGAGCTTTTGCTTTTAGTGTAAGACAACAATTCCTAAAATGTGCTCGACAGTTTTAACGAAGGTCATTGTGCCTGGGCAGACTAGTGACGACTTGATCAAAATAACTCCACCCCTGGTGGGAGTCGAACCCACAACCTTTGAATTAGAAGTCCAACACGCTAGTCCATTGCGCCACATGGGCATCTGAGAAGACTTTTTCCATGCCCGGATTAGACTCTTGAGCTGTTTGATCAAAGAGATCCGCCCATCTCTACTATTGAATACTTTATCAATATGCTCTGGTTTTCATTTTTTTTTTTTTGCTCTTCTTGAAACAAAGCAACAATTCCACTGTATGTGCCGCTGCACGACTGATTGAACTAAGTCCAGACCGAATGTAGAAAGAAAGTTGTAGTTCTGTAGAAGAGTTTGTTCTGAGTTAGACCAGAAAAAACTGGTGACATCATGTTTCTACTGGCCAATTAAGTCAAAGATTAATGCGCTTATACGATTCGCTGTGACACAACACACCTTACAAGGAAGGGTTAGGGACGGTTTTCACAAACGTTGGCAGTGTAGCACTTATATTTCAACAGACATAACTGATTAGAGCGTAATGTAAAGTGCTAGTTTTTTGCCCCATATGAACCATGTGAGACGGTTAGCCCTGCTAATGGAATGGGCCCACTCAAGGACAGAGAAAAACTCTGACCAGGCCGACTTTGAAGATGACTTGCGCTCGGGTTGTCGAAACGTCAGTCGACGTCACCATAAACAGCACTAAGTGTTAAGACCTCTCTTCCGGACGATCTCAGTTCTTCACATGACGAAGTTTTGCAAGATCTGAACGAAAGCAAGTTCTTTGGCAAGCTTTTAATTGCCTGAATTCTGCATACCATCAGATCGAGTTAGCACCTGAGTCGATAGATATCAACGCATTTGTTCGAGTAGAGGGACGCGTGACTGGAGTACAGAGACGGATGGATAAGTCTTTTTATGTATCGCAGCACAACAAATTCAGCCACCGAAATTAGTCGGCCTGCTAAGTTGCTATTTAGAAGGATGATCAGCCTGACGAAAATACAACAGCTTTACTTTAAAAGTGAAGAATAAGTTAGAGACCGTGACAGCGAGAGGTAGAGAACAGGGAAAATGTATCATCAGTGCAGGCTGCAATTGAAATACCAGCAGAAAAGACATCCAAGAACTAAGCAATGATAAAGTACTACTCAAGCAAGTGAGAGATAGCAGCCTCTCAACATTATATAATTCCCTTCACAGTTGTTCAGAGGAATTGAAATAATGTCGTCGTTGAGGCTGATGGAGTACAAGACCGACGGAATGTAAAAAAACATATTAAAAATTATTTGGAGGGAGAGGATGCCGCACCCACAACTAAGTCATCAGCTGTTACTAAAGACGCAACAGAAAGGTAGAGATGGATAACCTAATGGCACCTAAGCCACAAGATTCTACTTTAAGAAAGAATTATTCTATCTTCAAATAATGCCTTTCCAGGGTTACAAGACTCTCCTCCGCCGGCAAGACATCAAGATTATGTTCTGGCCTGAATACGACTGTTGTCGAGAATGGAACAATTTTTTTAACTTGACGAGACTGAACTGTTATTTCTTCCGTAGGATTTCTTGACATAATTATTCTGTGATACCACCTAGTATTTAGGGATCTAGTATCCGTGTTCTAACCGGCGTACCCTCCCCGCCCTCCTTGTTAGCGATGTTAAAGATGATAACGTGAGCACTTCAAATCTCAGTTCAATCAATTAATTGTAACATCAATCATATCATATATGCAGTGACCACGAATGACCACGAGTTACCACGAATGCCCACGAGTGACCACGAGTGACTTCAAGTCACGACGAGTGAAAAATCGTTAAAAGGGTTTAATAAAGAAATTATGTAACAGAGTCATAATTATTTAACAGAAACATATTTCTTTGTGAATACTATCAGAGTAAGAAAACTGCCTTGGTGCAATTTTTTCATGTGCATGCCGTATTCCCGGTACATGTCCTGTGGAGAAAATGTGAAAAACGGTTTCCGGTTAAATTTCAAACGGTACAAACCGTAGAATCTCATAGGTCAAGTATTAGATATCAAGCCCGAACGATTCCACGTGTTTGAACACTATGAAAAGAAATGATTTCACTCCGAAAAAGAACAAGAAAGCTATAAGAATACAGCTATTATTGTAAGCGACGATTCGGAACACTCTGATGACAATTTAGAAGAGAAGTCTAACGATGTTCCTGGGCAAGCTACCCAAGTGAAACGCAAACACGGCCAACACATCACAAAAATAAATTTCTCCGCATACGATGATCAGGCTGATGGATTACCCCGCAAACAGAGCAATGATGGCTCTTAGGTTCCTATTTTCTATCATGGTAACAAAATCCTACCAGTGTACAGCCGAGAGAGCCCCAGTATATCGAAAATTGTCAACATTAATTAGTTCCAGTTGATCTAGTTAGTACCAGTGTTAGTTTATCTAATACGACTTGTCTGATTAGAACATTATATAGCCTTGCTGTTTGTTTATTTCTTTATTTATCAAACATTTAAGAAATTTTCAGTCATCATTCAGTGGTCATTCGTCGTCACTCGTGGTTACTCATGTGTAGTTTTAGAAACGACAACTGAAACGAGCATATGCGATGTACTAATGTGAAAATTAAATGAAGCACAATTTGATCAAAAAATGGAGATTTTTCCTTGATCATCCGCCATTGTGGTTTCTTCATTACAAAAAGAAAGAACTTAGTTTTAAGTAACAACCATAGTAGCCCTTTCGACGGTTTCTTTATCTGGTTTTTGTTTCTTCTCATGTTTCTCATACATGCCCATCAGACCTTTTTACAGATGCTAAAGACGTAAACATGCAGGTCCACTGAACTGTTAACCACTTTTTCTGAACAAATGGTCGGTGGATCTGTTGAAATTAACAGTGATCGACTCACGTTGAAGTTAGATACAAAGGCTGAAAAAAAGATATTTTCATGGGTCCCAGACCAGGAGATGCTGAATTATGGTCATGCATACGCGACTGAGGTAGCGCCTACGACGAGTTGCGAGACTGAAATATTTAGGTGATTATCAACTGAAGAAGCATTTGGGGACCCTTTCACAAAATCTTCAATTACGTGCGTAATACCACGAATCAAGAGCGCTCGCCGCAACAAATAAAACAAGAACAAAGCTCAAGTAGATCTTGAGGGAGTCAGCTGCTGTTTGAGATACCCGCTCGTGCTCACCCCCAAGACTTTCTTAGTGCGCCGGGATGTAAATAGAACCTGTAGGATCTGAGATATTAGTCAACCTAGTTAAAACTAGTTTGATTGCCTGCCATTTCGATGGTCAAGTTCTAAGACATTATTGCCCAAATACGTTGGACAAGGTTGCCAACAAGACGACCCTTATGCATTCCTCGAAGAAAAAAGAACAGAGATTTCAGTTGGCACAGGTATTGTAGCTGCAAAAAAAAAATATTCAGTTACCTCGCCGCCAAAGATCACGTGAGAAAGATTATACTCAATTTAAGTCATCTCTTAGGGATTTTATTTCACTTATAAGGCTAGAGCGTGCGTTGAAACAGTTCATCGTCGACGTTTGAAATATTAGTGAAAGAACTCCTATGATGAAATTGTTCGTTTTTTTGCCTTTTTATTTCGCTTTAGCCTCTTCATCTGAGGTGAACCAGAATCAACTCGCAGCAGCAGGTAAGAGAATAAGTTGTCCAGATAAGTAAGAGCACCCCCTCTCTCTTTCATCTTAGAATACGTTTGCCGTCAGAGCTGGGTGATTTTTTTATTACATGTTCCAAAGAGAAATAACAACCGCAAATGCTGTGTAACATGAAGAACAACAATACGATCGTAGTACTACTCGGCTTGTCATTGTTTAGTGCTTGTTTCTCGTAGCTGGCAAAAATCGATATTTTCTTTTTTGGATAGTCTTGATACCAGAGAATGACTTTTGCTGTGGAACGTTTCTGAAGCGCGCAATAATAACTTGCTGAGTGATTCAAAGGAAACATTATGGAAGAAGGGGCAAGTAAGGAGGGATGCTTAGCACAATCGAGTTAATAAGCTCTCTAAACGCACCCAAACAGATAAATTTGATGGTGCAAAAATATGACTGTGTCAAGGCCTCACGCAGGAAATCACTGGTCAAAGGCTGTGGCAGATTCAGTGCCGCTCTTCAAGAGACAGGGTTGGGGTCCATCGTTGATTGGCTGTTTGTTTTGGTCCATTGTTTTCTGAGCCAATCCTGAGAGCTGTTGTAATAGCTGCGTACTGACCCATTGAAATAACCTGTATGCTAAGACATGAAACATTGAAAGGTCATTGAAAGGGCCTTGTATCATATCATCGAATTATCGAGAACAACTCATTGAATTGCCCAGGACTTTTGCCAAGAGAAAATTTCTATTGTTTTTGCTTATCATATTCAAAGGCCCCGTGAAGGTAATCCTTAAGCGTCGATAAAAAACGCAGAAAATATGCTGCGTGGTTTAGAATTGACATAACATCGCAATAAAAAATATTATCAAGAGTTACCTAGGCCCAAACCGCCCCTCTCAACTTCCTTAAAACGGCATTCGTCGCATAATCCCTAAACAACGGTTTTGTCATTGGTTCCTTCGGCTCCTGTGCACAAGTTTTTTAGCGGGGCTCCAGGCCAACAAGCGGCCTGAGACAGAGCCCCATTCTTAAGAGAATATGGTCAACCTTTTTTCGTTTGCATGCTTGTCACCTGATTGACAGAGAGTAAGTCCGTCCGTCCGTCCGTCCGTCCGTACAGACTCTGGTGTGGAGGGGATGGGAGACTAAGAAAGGGAAGGGGGGGGGGGGGGCGTATCGCAAATGCAGCTTTGAGGCGCGAATGGGCGAATTTTCTTGGCGGGAAACTTTTGCGCAGCCTGCGTTTATCCCACTGACCTTCGCCGCTTTTGGGAAAGAGTTTTTGCTATTAAGGTGGCTCAAACCAGTTTCATCACTTTCAAGAGACCTTGTTATTAAAAGGATTGACAATACAACACTTCATCACGTAACAGCAATGTTATGGTACCATGTGAAACATCAATTATTGCTGAACAAGATGTAATCAGCATGCCAGGATGAAACTCTCTGCAAAGTTTAAAAAAATTATGTGGAGCGGATTCACAGCTACTTAACTTGTCAATTATTTAAGGCGGGTCTGAATCCACTCCAGATAACTTTTTTTAACTCTGCAGAAAGTTTTATTCTGGCATGCTGATTACATTTCAGAAACAAGAAATGGGGTCATCAAGTTTGCTTTTGAGATATGAGCAGCTAAAGCAAAAATATGGGGTGTTTTTGCAGGGCTTTCTTGTTGCCACGGTAACGTTTTGCGTCAAAAAAATGATCGAATATTTTTCAGTGTTGAAGTGTTAATCCTTCTAAAAAGAACGTTTCTTTCAAGCGTTGAAACTGGTTTGAGCCACCTCAAGCTCAAATTTGGAGAAACGATTGAACTCATTCGAATAAAAGAGACCGCAACTTAATTTGAGCAAAGAACATCGGGAAAGAGAGAGGCAGAGAGCACGACTTAACCGACAAAGAGGAAACGGAGAAGATCGCCAAAGAGAGTACGTTCGTCAAAAATATGCTTTTTAGCCACTGGGGAAGTGCAGAAAGATATGATAGGACCTCTAAAACCTTCACTTCTTCATATCTTGCTCTATAATTCTACAAAAAAAAGAACTTAAAATTAATGCTATGAACGACTTTTCTAGGAAGAACTGAGAATTATTTAACATATGCCAATACTGTATACTCACCTGAGGAAACAGAAAGCTAGATAATAAAAAAGTTAAAGACATGGTAATTCCCAAAAGAACACGTTTTATAGAAATCGTACCAAATTTTTAAATCAAATGGCCTGTGTACGCGACTAACATGAATTGGCAGAGTGTGTTGCTTCCATTTGCCTCGGTATTCCTTGTGTCTTTCAAATAAAAAACATCGAGCAAAAATGATAGCTTTTTCTGGACTAGACTTTCGAAAAGTCCTTAACCGCTTCGCTGCCGTAAAATCACGCTTCATTCGCCAAAGCATTTTCAGCTCCTGGGATTCTCGTAAGGTCGACCTGTGGCAAGTATAGTTTTGGACCTAGATTACGCACAAGCTGTAATGAAATAGCGACACAACTCATTGGAATAAAGCTTACTTTGTTAAAGATATAATGTCACAATGGACACCAAGCTACACAACTCGGTAGATTGTATTTGTGGCGCAATGACCGCTGAGCTATATAACTCGAAACGTCTATTTTGTGGCCACAAAAGTTAGACCTCCCAAGATCTGGCGCTTGCACTTTTTCAGCTGGCCCTTGCATAATAAATTGTCTGCAACTACGGTTCTTTATTTGGTTCGATGTAACGTCAGTAAATTGACTTCTGAGTTCGTATTTCCTTTGATTTAGTCCGACGGCATGACCATAATAATTTCTTCATCGAAAACGAGCACAGTCGAGAACAAAAATCCTTTAATTCTGTTTGAAATACTCCGATCAGGAGACGCATAGGACGCTGCCGATGCATATAAAAAAATTCGAGAGCATAATAAACGGCGATTTTACATACCAAGTATCCAAACCAAACAGAACTCAACATGAGAGCATGGTTAGTAACTATGATAAAAGTGAAGCAAATACGTGTCGAAATTTGTACCCTGGTGTCGACCCATCTAAAGCGAGACTAGGAATGAAAGCGAGGCAAATGTGTGTCCAACGGAAACTCAATTATTTTCGCTATAGCAGCATAAAAAAACTCTATAAACCACAGGATGCCCACAAATTTAGGTTTGCGTTCTCCTCTGCAGTCGAACGCAATTATTGGTAATCAACACGGCGGCCCTTATGTCAGGTAATGTTACCCTACTGTTTTCGTCGCTTTCTTCTCTGTTTCTTTATTATACATCTTAAAAATATTAAGGCACAGATAACCAATATTTACGTTTTACCATTCCAAGCACATTAAACAAAGAGATGGTCAGATACTGTCAGTGTCTCTAGGTATGCATCTTATCGCGATCAAACGTACGAAGCCGGAGTGAGACTGTGGTAGGTCCGCATGACTTTGATCTTTTGCAACTAAAAATTCTAAAAGTAAAGCACTACTTCGAGAACATTTTCCCCTACACTAGAAAAAGCTTTCACGTGAAAATACAGCCTGTGACAAAAAGTTAGTTTCGAGCTGAGAGTTGCACATTTGAAAAAAAAATTAAGGGCCGGTTCACATGGAAGTGGGGGAGCCCGGGTAGGTGAAGTACCCTGCCTTCCCGTAGTAAAAAAGGCGAGCCTTCACATGCAATATCAAAAGCCCCGGGGTACTGGGGTGAAACTAAACATAATCATGATACCCGAATGAACATCACCCCTGTCAGGCGGGGCACCCCACCTTCAGCATTCACATGGAGAAAACTCACCCCTACCTAAGCGGGTTACCAGGACTAGCTGACCGGGTAACCCACCTCGGTGAGGTACCCGACCTCATGTGAACACAGTCGAGAAAAAGAGACAGATTGTATGGAGAGATTGGTTGTCCTACTGAGGCGGGGTACCTCACCTAACCGAGGTCCCCCACTTCCATCTGAACAGACCCTAAATATCGTTTTGCTTGTGACATGACATGATTTTATCTTTATCATATATACTGAAAAGGTGGAAGTGACAGTTCTGAGCTAGTGTATATCTTCATATGAACCACCGAAAAAGCGTCACAAGAAGTAAATTTATCCACCGCACCGATGAGTCTGGAGAGCTTAAAGTTCTGAATGGTATACAATACTGGAAATCGCTTCTCAACGCAACACCCGCCTGGTATGTTAGCTACGCCATGCTGATGAGGCCCAGCAAGGCCGAAACAGCTGTCCATGGCTGCTAATTGACCGGGGTAAATGGTTGTGCGCATGCGTGATGTGTTGGCCACACCGGGTTGTTAAACCGAGTTGGTGTTAGCGTGTGTCACCTTGCTTTTTTTGTTTTTTTTTTTTGACTTAGGAAATATAAACTAGTTTTAGTTCTTGCTGAGACAGTGAAGGGCGTGGAGGTTCGAAATATCCGATACCACCGAAAATGCCGTAGCATTTTCACCATGAAGAAAGCTCTTGAGAGGATTTGCTAAGACGAAGAGACTTTCAATCCTGAATCCTTATCGGACCAGGAGGGGAGATCGAGTCGAGTACCTCCAACCAAGAGCACTACTTATGAGCGTATCTGTATTTTTTTTGTTGTAAGGAAAGTAAATATAAGAAAGGCAAGCAAACGTGAGAAAAATTGATTCAATGTTCTGATCTACGCGGTGATGAAATGATTAGAAAAGTTCTGATAGCAAACCACGACACCAAGATTAAGTCTGAACAGTACCTCGAGAAATTAGAAATTATACCCCCCTCCCCCCCCCCCCTCCCCCAACACATGAAAGTGTCACTTTTGTTGACTCACCGGTGGACAAGTACAATCTCATTATGAGGGAGGTTTATCAAAAACTGTTTGATTACATCAGACTGAACATTTTAGACAATCTCCACCTTGTGAGGTTTACAGAAATAACCCAAGAGCTGATTACGTTTATGCAACGGTTAGCCGGGCGGTAAGGAGGTCAAGGAATCAACCAAAACCACCTCCGCAGAAACCTCGAGACAGAATCTAGGCCATTGTAACAATTTGAAGATCTTCTGGTTTGGTTTTTGTCCCTGAAAACCTATCGCGAATCCAGCTGGCTAAGGAGGTTGCGCAACTTTGGAACATCAGGAGGTCATTAATAACTCGTTAAGACCAAAAGCCGTTCATAAAGTGGCTCTAAACCCCATGCAAGGAGGCAATTCTCTCTGGCAAGGATTGTATGTCATGACCTCCAAAGCAGTCAGAGCTTTCTTTGGATGCTATTCAAATACCTGAGATCGTGAGGGTATTTCTTTCTACGTTGCGAAACGGAAACACGGAACCTCCAAGTCGTTGTTCGCAAAGAGTGCATTGCCTTTTAAATTGTTTTCGACAAGACCTGATTTTTGGAGTGACCCGTGGACAAGTCAAGACCTCAAAGTACCTTCTTCTACCCGACGCTGTCAAATCATTGACCAACAAGTTTGAACGGCAATGACAACATAAGGTCGCAGATAAGTACATCTTTAGCATGAGACAACATTGATCGCTTAGAGGAGACTTTGTCGAGCGACGGGACGTCCCATCATGTAAATGGAATCGCTATTCAGGCTCCACATTTCGGGTCTCATCTTCCGGCTGACGAGAGGAGGACAAGCTCGGCTTGGATTTATATAGTGAATGTGTTTGTTTAATTTTGCTTAGATGATAACGTAGGGACTATGAAGTTCACAGTTCATAGTTTCCATTTACTCCGCCATCAATAATATTTTATTCGACCGTTCAGTAGCGGGTCATCAGAAACAGAAATCAACAAAGTAGATCGAAATCAGCCAATCGCAATACGCAATCTGACCAGTTTCCCGTTAAGCTACAGTGGAAACGCTACAATTGATTGGAATTTGAACTTCGCAGTGCATATGTTCTGATCAAAAACGCAGTATTTGTTAAATCTCGTTTAAGCTGGGCGTATTCTCATGACAATAACGGTCCTCTTTCGAAGGTGCTTGAGTAGAGATTAATATCGTGAAGTGTGGTGAACACATTCAAGCTGTCGACGACACTTTTACTGTTTGATTTTTAAACAAAAATTAAATTCGAGATTGATTGCTTCATTGGTACTTGGATCACAAACCGTATGACATGCACCCCGGCCCTGTCTTGTTCAGTTTTAATTCAGAATAAAAAAGATTCAATTTTTACACGTTCAAAGACAAAATAAGGTTGCAGAGGGAGATAAGCCCAATGTGTGAGTTATATTTATGACGACGAAGGAGCAGGATTCCCGGCTATTCCGTCCGGACCACCTCGTCCTGCAGGATAACATTTTTAATTTTGTTTTTAATTGGTCAACGTCGTAGATAAATTAAATGAGGTTTTAATTGGCCCTATGTAAAGGAATCCAGGTGGCTCTTGGATTCCAGATTCCGGATCCCGAATGGTGGATCCCGGATCCTGAACCTTGGATTTCGGATTCCAAACTAACCTCTTCCACCGAAATAGATCTTGGATTTCACCGAAATCTATGGATTCTGGATTCCATAGAGTGGATTCACCATTCCACGCTCTAAATTCCGGATTCCAAAACCTCACATTTGCTGGATTTCGGATTCCTTCACATCGGGCTATTTGAAATGAGATAGAAACGAAAAAATTAATCCCAAAAGGGACACAAATACACTCGTCGCTCTCCGAGATTCTCGTCCTGATGAAGTCACTAAAGTTTAACTAAGAATTTCCTGTTCTTAGGGACATGAACCAAAAGCCGCAAGTATATTAAATGCAAGTGATCTCAGCCAAATAACTATCTCTTTCTTTCTCTTTGTTGCACAAATTTCTTTCGATATTCTTGGCATCTACAAAAAGTGTTTTGGCGTCAATTTTAGCCTGAAGTACGAATGAGATCCTTTCCAGAAAAAGGGTATTTTGTTTGTAGGCGTCTATAAGTCTCTTTGTAGAAATGACAGAAGTAATAATTTTGCTGTTTATAGAACTTCTGGAGACGCACTTTGGCGCTGTTGTTAATGATTTCTGTGCCTGCACAAGATTTCCGCTGCCACGGTGTGGCTGTTGCTACGATTATAAACTTATGAAAGAATCGCATCTTGGTAAGTGTTGTGTTAACTCTAGATCTTCTCTTCTCGAAACCTTTACCCCATTATCCGAGAGTTGGTAGATTATGGTTGTTACCAGTGTACCAATCCAGTGACAGAGTCCGGGGACAGACTTCCTGAAACGCGTGTCATGTCCAAAGGGAATGAGAACGGCGGTCGCTATATTTTGACCTTGAATTTTTTTCCTAAGGGTATTGCACAAAATGGTCGTTTCGTTTTTCTCACCGGAAAAATAGGAAACTTGGCTTATTTCTGAGGGGATCGTTGTGTCGGAACTGTGGTCTTATTCAATGGGGTTAAATTGTTGATGATCTCTTTTATAAGGGCTTTTGATTTTAAATAACTTCTTTTAAAGTGAACTTCTCCTTAGCTTTTTCATGTGAACAATTAGTCCGCAGGATAGTTATCAAACATAGCCAGTGGTATATAAAAAAAAAGTCGTCTGAAGTACAAATATAACACACCATGTATGATATCACAAAAACTGTAAACATACCTCGATTAAGCAAAAGTCACCGAATGAGAGTAGTCTCCTGAGAAGGACTGTTGAAGAAAACATGAGCCGAGATAACGTTATCTTCAGAGTCTGTGTGGTCGAAAGCGAACCATGGCAATGAACACAATAGGGACCTTTAGATTCTACGACGAGGACGATAACGAGTACGAGTTTTGACTGCCCGTTTTTGGCGAAAATACTAAGGAAGTTTATAACCCGTACGCTTAATCTTACTGTTTGTTGGCAGTATAGGTTGCTCAGTTATTTGTATTGCTGGTAACTGAGCCTTTTTTGCCCATCAAAAAATGCCAAAACTGCTACCGTGTTGTTGACTTGTTTTGGCGACGACATTTTTGCAAAACCTCGTACTAAAATGACGACGGTAACACGTTTTTCCGCCAAAATGACGCTGGTTTGCTCGCGGTCCTTGTTGTTCTACGTGAAAATTTCGTACTCGTAGTCGTTCTCGTCTAAGAATCTAAAGCTCTCTACTATCGTGTTCATTGCATCGTGAACAGCACTCACGGGCCCCAAACGAGCGCATTTTGCCCGAATTACCTAAACTGACTTCCACAATGCTTCAAATGCTCGTTTAGTGAGTTTCTAGCTTCCCTCAAAAATAACTTATCTGTTCGGATGTTCTAAGAAAAAAATTAATCTTCAATTAGCTATTTTGCCTCGTCCGAAAGTTCTAGCGATCGTGACAGCTCTGATCAAAAACTTTACATTACGTATATAGTCATCCCCGAAAATTTTAGGCGACGTTTGTTTAAAATATGATTCTCAAACAAACTCTTGCGAAAATTATAAAAGTTAAGAAATCTTCAAATTTTATGCTATAGTCAATATCACAGTTGACTCTTACTCAGTTTAGTAAACTTCAATGTGGTTTCGAAATTTTTGTGCGCTATTTACTCTTCACTGCCTTTCCTAAATATCTAGGCAATCCCTTCAGAAAAATGGCCAAAATCTTAATGCGCCTAGAGAGTCTGAGCACGTAAATTCGAAAATTGTAGCCCACCTTCCTTCCGCGAACGGATATTTACCAAAATTATTAGTTGGGTACCCTTTTAGGTACCACTTAGCACTGTCTGACGTTTTATGCCAAAACAAACAACATGGTGACGACCATCAGGTCGACGGGGCAAATATCACGTGACTAATAAGCACGCAACTCGTGCAAAACAAAACTGTCAACACAAGTCGCGACAATCTGGTTGTTGAATTATGTTGGTAAACTTAATCCACTCTGGGGGTAGCAAGAACACATGTGATTGTAGTTTTATGTATAAGATACCAGTCCCTACGTGAAGCAAGAGAATTGAACTCGTCCTAAACTAATCATGTTTGCACCTTTTGTTTTGAACGAGAGAAAATCACAGCAATCAATCTTCGAATAGCGAAATGAAAATCATCGGATGTTTCTGTCGTCGAAATTTTGAAAAACCATTTCGTCTTGATGCTATTGTTTCAGGAAATAAATATGGCTACTGATGCTGTGAATGAAATATAAACATGCCTATTGAACTTGACAAATTCTCTTTTTGTCTTTCAGTTTGTACAATCTTTTCGCACTTGAAAGACGTAAAAGTAAGTTACCTGTATCATTTTTGAGAGACTGAAATTTTTGAATTTAAAAGTTAAAGAACATGAACTTTATTTAAGTGTCTACCCTTCTCGCGCTGCATGGAGCACTAATTGGGGACACTGTAAACTGAAAACGCAGATCAAATCACACTTTGGTTTTTAGGAAGGGGGGGGGGGGGTGTAGGGGGAAAACCAGAGTACCCGGAGAAAACCCTCTCGGAGCAGGGTAGAAAACCAACAAACTCAACCCACATGAGTCAGGGAATTGAACAATAGCCACATTGGTGGGAGGCGAGAGTGCACTGACCACTGCACCATCCCTGCACCCCAATAAGCACATAAATTGGTTAATTGCAAATGACGATCGTGAGTTGCTTTGAATTTTAGTTTGCGTCTTTGTTGACATCAGGAGCCCATGAGTAGGAGCTTGTCTCTCCCATACAATCCCTTTGAGTCAATATTAAACACTTAATGACTGGTCCCTCGGGAAACAGTTCATTTTGTTTCCTGAGAATCTCAATGTTTCCCCGAAGGGCAGCCGAGGGAAACATTGAAATTCGAGGGAACGAACTGTTTCCCAAGGGACCAGTCATTAAGTGATTTGTTATATAGCACAAAAAGAAAAACGTGAAATGGTAACGACAACGGCGGCCGTCGGTCAACATTCGCGGGTAACAGGGCACTGTTACCCTGTGACGTCATAGATTTTGCACTGTTGCCCGCTCAGAGACTTTTTGCGGGAAAGAGTTTTATTGTTAGATGTCATGTGACCTCGAAGTAACCAATGAGAGCGCTGTTGGGGAAAAAATTCAGCTATATAACAACTGCGAGTATCTTTCTATTTTTAGAACGCCACGAGTTCTTCGGCTCTGCACGCACTGTTAAGGATGGCCAATCAGAATAAAGTTCTTGCTAAACGAAGACATTAAATAGCACAAACAATGTATGCAAATTGTGCAAATTGATGTGAGTCTCCTTCTGAGGCGTTAGTTGTCTGAAAAATAGAAAGAAACGCGCAAAGGTTGACTCAAGGATATGGTACATAGGGATCAGAGGCTTTAGGCCAAGACACAAATATCACGTGAAATCGCCTAAATATGATTTTGGAAAGTCACGAATTTTTTCTCTGTATATCTCAAATTTTTTCCAAATATCCTCAAAATATCTATTGGCAGACTACCTTTATTTCCGTAAATAATACAGCAATGACCTAACAAAGTATAAGGCAATACACGAAATTCAATGATGTCCTTGTAAAGCATATAACAAAACTCTAAACAATTTTTTTTTTCAACATATACGACATATATTAAATGTAGAATACTGCTGCATGTAATTATTGCAGGCCCATATGGAAGGATTTGTGAATTTTAAAATTATTTGAATTTCTGTGTCTGTAGGCAGCATTTAACTTTAAAATTTGCTTTCTTTCTCCATGTTTCTAGGGAAAAAAACGTGATATTAATAGTTCTTCCCTAAAACAAATATAAATATCACAATTTTTTTCTAAATATCTCGAGATTTTCTAAATATCTCAAAACATATCCGGATATTTGTGTCTAATCAAAAATAAGACGCAAGCAGCGGTGACAAACATTATAAACAAATGCATTGTTGAGATTATTTTCTTAACGTTTCGTATTCTTCGACATACATCTTCAGAAGTAACCGTTAACTACAAATTTAAACTTTTTATATGTAACAAAAGTAACTAATTAATGGCTAAGGACTATAGGACATTTCCGAGTTCATGTCTGCCTCCTCTTCAAAGCGAGTCTAAGTGCGAAGTTTTTGTGATGGTAATTAGTTCTACTTTACATATGAATGAAAGCTAATTTACATAAGAAAAAATCGCACTTAGACCCGTTTTGAAGAGGAGGTAAACATGGACTTGGAAATGGCCTACTAATGTTACAAATATGGTAAATAAAGGAGAAAGTAATTGACTAATGCTAGTTACTAAAGATACACCGACCCTACTAATGTAATCTGTTAAGGCGGCAAAATACGAGATACAAAAACCCTCAACTTGTCGCGAAACATTGTTTCGTTGCAAGTTTTGGTCGATGTTTCGCGTTTTTCACCTTGCATGATTAACTTGTCCCGCAACAAAAACATTTGTTGCGGGTTGAAGAAATGCAGCGCGCTGATTGGTTGATTTGCTAGTACACCAGCACATTTGTTGCGCGAAAAGTTGTGAGCTTGATGAAAAACGAGCAACAAAGCCAAAATTTGTTGCTCAGACTCAGAGTAGCCGCGCTCTACTTTTCGCAACAACTTTCTTCAACCCGAAACAAATGTTTTTGTTGCGCGACAAGATGATCGTGCAAGGTTAAAAACGGGAAACATCGACCCAAACTTGCAACGAAGCAATGTTGACGCGCCAAGTTGAGGGTTTTTGTATCTCGTATTTAGCCGCCTTTAAGGTAAAATGGCTTCCTAGTTCGTTACCTTCTTAGTTATTTCAGGAGACCGATACCCTTTTATCTGATTTAATTCTATGTAATGTAATTTTTTTTGTAATGATATAAGGGTAGAACAGAGTTATTGTTGTTGTTGTTGTTGTTGTTTGAAGGCTGTAGCCTGACAGCCGAAAGCTCCAAAGTTTTAACTGTATATAGCCAGTGAACGTTTTTATAATTTTTAAAATGTTGTTGTTGTTGCTCATTTTCACAGGGGCTGCGATTTTCTGTGGTTTTAGATGGGCAGGTTGTTGTTACCAAAACTCTCTCGGGTAAGGTGTGCAATAAAGCAATTTTTGACTTGTACAAATCCCAGAATACACCTCTTTTACCTCTCCCACCCCCCCCCCCCCCCCCCACCCCCGAAAAAAAAATATATTGCATAGGCATTGTTTTCGATATCTCTTGGGACATCTTTATGTCCTTTATGTCCTTTATGTCCTTTATGTCCCAGGAAAAATTGCAAACAACGATTACGCAAATTGTTGAGGGGTAAAAGAGGTTTATTCTGGGATTTGTGCAAGTAGAGAATAGTTTTGCTGTTACCAACCCAGCCTACCACATGTATTGCATGTGAAGCTGCCACTTAAAGGTGTGCTAAACACATACATGTGGTATGTTAGCTACGCCACGCTGAATAGGCCCAGCAAGGCCGCAGCAGCTGTCCATGGCTCCTAATTGACCGGGTGAAATGGTTGTGCGCATGCGAGATGATTTAGCCACGCTGGGTTGGTGTTAACGTGTATCACTTTGCTTTTATTGTTATTCTTTTCTTTAGAACTGACTTTTAATATATCGAAATTGGTCTATTGGCTTTTTATCTTATGAGTGTGGCGTGAGAGTTCCGCCATTTGCTTTCGTCGCACGCGCGAGTGAGAGTGATTAATGTAAGGGAATAGCTCTTTGGAGGTAAGGAATTAATAATGCAATTCAAAAGGCAAAAGGAGAGAAATAAAGGGCGATGGGTTCTAAGACCAATGTTGCCAGAGGCAATGAAACTGTTCGGACAATCAAAGAGTTTTCTTCTCGTGGCCATCAAGTGGTAATTAAGAGGGACGAAAAATTCTCAACGCTAAATTGTTTGTAAGCATGCGCAATTTAATTTAAAACCGGTCAAGGTACTTTTGAATTTCAGTCACGTGCTTTGAGTCACGAGATCAGAAGTCTGCTTAGTTGTGGAAAAATAGTTGAGAGACTCACTAAAATATTTTTCGACACCTTACGCCTGGTTTTCACTGGCGACGCAAGCACAACCGTTTTTTTTTTTATTTCAACATGAAAACAGGCTTGACGCAAACATAACTTACAAGCGCAGGCACAAGGATCAATTTTTTTTCTTTCCTTTTGCTTGCGTTCATGCTTGCGTCGTGTGAAAATGAAACGCAGCTTAAAGTGCCCCTGTGATAAAAAAAACCACTTCCTTTTTTCCTTCAGATTTTGAAAGTGTGTTTGCTTGAACACCTGACTGGCAAAAATTTGAGCTTTGATTCTTAGCCAAAGGCCGTTTACTTTGAGTGTAAGTTTTGGATTTCACGGTCCGCCATTACTCACGTTCAAAACTGACCGATTGGACCTCAGACGGTTGGATCCAGGGAAAAGTGACGTCAGAGGCTCACTAGCTTAAAATTTCAGCGTGTGAACGCAGCTTATTATATATGCAAAGCGTGAGTCTAAAAGTCCGAAAGCCCAAAACCCCCGTGCTGCATATTAATTCTGCGGCGTACACACGTATTGCATTCTTAAACTAGTGAGCCTTTGACTTCATTTTCTCCTCGATCCAGCTCTCTCAAGAACATAATGTTAGTAAGGGCGGACCATTAAATAGGACAATTACAGTTAAAATAAAGAGGTGTCTTTTTGAAATCAAGGCTTAAAACGTGGGTCACTTAGTGTTTTGTTAACATAGTTTTGAAATTCAAAGAAAAATATGAATTGATTTTTTGTTCACAGGGGCACTTTAAGCATAAGAACTTTGCTACGTCTGGCCAATTAAAGCACTCGTTCCAGATTCCCCGCGTCAAAGCATTTAAACAAAATGGCGGATGCCGTGGTTCATTTTGATGCTTGTGTCGACGTTCGTTTTCACTTGCAGAAGTTACTTATGTTTGTGCTTGCGCTTGCATGCTTGCGTCGCTAGTGAAAACCAGGCTTTAGGGATACCCTATTGACGATTGAAAATCGCCTGGCCTAAAACATAAAGAAGTCTATTTGTGGCCGTTTTAGGAGGATACAATGAAGACGGTAAAACCCCGCGAGTAAGAACCTGTTGGCCTAAAACTTGTCAGTTAGACCCCCCTCTAAACCAGAACCTTTTGACCCTAAAATTTGAAACAGGTTCTCATTTTTTAAAATCTAAAAAATGTGTGCTGTTTGGCAAATAAGATAAATTGACATTTAGAGTTCTCTTTGAGGACAAAGGTCATTCACTACTCCCGCTAGCAATGTTAAAAATCAAATAAAATAGGTTCTCAGTATGCAGTTATCTAAATAAAATTACTACACATGAGTCTGGGTAAATACTGCTATTTACGTGATTTTTTTTTCTTCAGAAAATAAGAACTTATTAAAGAACCTAGATAGCCAAAATTTCTGGAGAAGCACATAACCTTGAAACGTCTAACTTGCAACTCTTTCGTTGGAACAACGTTGGAACAAGGCTGGGGAGTTTAAGAGACCAATGTTACGACCCAAAAATAAGATCGACGCTGCATGCGCGGGAAAATGCACGAGCTACGTTACATCCAAATAAGGAAATTTTTAAACTCATTGAACCCCATCTCTGAACAAGTTCAACGCTGCAAGGTCACGAGCTTCTGAATTCTAAGTACCATTTATATAACATCCTGTTTAGGCTGAGGTTCTTACTCCCGGGGTTTTAATGTAGGGGTTAATTAAAGGCGGACGTAGCTTGTCGGTCGATCTAGGTGTTAACCTGGTACCTTTCGCCCCCAAGGGGTACCCACTGAGGAATAAAATTGACTGGCCTTAGACAGACCATAATTTTAGAAGGCAAGGGGCTAACTATGAATCACTAAGGTAAGCACTATCCTAGTGGCCCAACACGCCGGAGCTTATCCCCGGTTTCCTTAGCATGAATCGACAAGGAGTATTTCCACTCCCCCCTGGACGGGATGCTAGTCCATCGCAGGGTTACCCCCAGCCTTGAATTCGCCGGTACCCATTCATACACCTGGGTGGAGAGAGGCACCGTGGGAGTAAAGTGTCTTGCCCAAGAACACAACACAATGTCCCCAGCCAGGACCCGAACCCGGACCACTCGATCCGGAGCCGAGAGCACTAACCATGAGGCCACCGCGCCTCCCTATGAATCACTAAGGGACAAACTAAAGATCGGGTGTCCGAGTAATACAATTTACCTTCTTCACAAACCAAGGCTCATTTAACTGACGGGCTTAAAATACGGCTGACTCAAGAAGTGTGGCCCAATGATCGGGGCGTTTGGTTGGCAGGCAGATGGAAAACTGATGCTGAAATTTCGCTCTCTACCACAAAGCGAATCGGTCTTCTGTGATGAGATACATTGACCTTATCCCCATAGGGGCTATGGAGGGCCAATAAACGAAACAACCATTAAGGATCCCAAGTGGCTGGGCAAACACCACTGGTTGGCTATCGACAAGCGTACCAGCGATTACAAGTCATAGACCAATTCGGCTAACTCAATGTTGTACCCAATTCAAATCTTTTGGGAATAAAGCGTTTTGTTCCAAGTATTTCCATATCATTTAAATGTGAGTGCTTCATTGTCATGCAAATTCAACACACAAAGAATCTTAACCCCGAGAGATTTGAATTGGGTACAACATTGAGTTAGCAGAATTGGTCTATTGAACGAGTGGTCTTAGCCCAGGATCTCCGTATCACAAAGCAAGTGAGCGCTGCTAACCACTAGGCCACACTGACCTTCTGGTCCAAAACGTATTAAAATTGGGCCATAAAACAAAGTTTTGCCAAGAGACAGGTAGAAAAAAGAATAGAAACTGATCTATTTCTGCTTTTACGATATGCATTGTAGACAGTGTCCTTCATATTTGCGACCTTCACCTATACAAGTTATCCTTGAACGACACATGTATCACCTCAGCTCACGCCAAGAAAAGTCATAGCAATCTTGCTTTACTTAAATCAAATTGCTGTTTAAATTTCCCATCTGTCTGCAGAAATAAGCCCGCCAGCTTTTTGTCAGGGGCCAAAGCCGTATGCCTACGTTTGCGAGAAGTACAGCAACATGTCTTACGGTGATAACAACAAGTGGGGAGGCTGCCTGGAGATCTACGGCGGAGTATCGATAAAAACATTTGATACACAATGCGGGTGCTTGTATTTGCCTTTGTCAAAAGAGGTAAGATAACTTTATGGCATTTCATGC